>NC_085962.1:600000-900000 GCF_910591565.1 Cydia splendana
TTGGAGAATGTGGAGGAATCCAATGCCAATTAGTGGAGTTTGTAGCAAGCTGATCAGCAATTTCCACAGCCACGCTTGATCGTTCTTCGGCGTATAACTGCTTCAGCTCACGAGCAGCTCCCACGAAGTTCGTTCCATTGTCGCTCCACAAATCAGCGCAATGACCACGACGTGCTGTAAAGCGTTTAAATGCCGCAATAAATCCTTGAGCTGTCAAGTCACTGACCGCTTCAAGATGTATTGCTCTTGTCGCCATACAAATGAAAAGGCAGATGTAGCCTTTGTAAGAGCGGTGACCTCTTCCCTTTGAGGTGCGCATGTTTATTGGACCAGCATAGTCCACACCACTCTGAAAAAAGGGGCGATTGACAGTTCCTCGAACTGACGGCAACTGTCCCATCAGTGGATGTCGCGATGCGGCGGCATAGCGAGCACATGTCACACATTTGCGAACGAACAACTTAACCGCATTGGTTGCTCCGATTACGTAATATTTGGATCTCAAGTAATTGAGCATCAGTTGCGGGTTACCATGCAGAGTTTTTTCGTGCGCATTGTCTAAGATTAAAGTTGTTAAGTGTGACTTATGTGGAATTATTACTGGATGCTTCATCTGTTCACTAATTCCAGCGTGCTCTAATCTTCCACCAACTCTTAGGACACCATCTCCATCTACAATCGGGTTCAGTGAGGTAAGTTGACTTTTCTTATTAACCGTTTTATTTTCTTTCAGGTTCTTCAACTCCTCTTTGAAATGATTTCCTTGCACAATCTTTATACACATTTTCAAAGTTTCTTGGATTTCACTGCTTGTTAACCACAGACTTACTTTTTCTTTTCTAGCACATTTCAAGAATCGTTTACAGAAAGCCAGAACGCGTTGCAGTTTCCACAATTTAGAAAACCTTGAAATAAGTGTTTCTTCGGCATCTGCTGTGACATCATCATTATCGTAAGTATTCACGAAGCATGCTTTAGTGCTTCTTTCTTCTAAGTTCGTATCCTTTATGTTTGGTTTTTTATAGTTAATCTCCTTATTTTTCAGCCACGACGGACCTTCTATCCAGAGCTCTTCATTACTCAGGTGTCGTGTACCTCTAGATGCGCAGTCTGCAGGATTATCTTTCGACGAGACATGGGACCATTGGTGCGGCTCTACTGACGTTATTATTTCAGATACACGGTTGGCGACGAAAGTTTTCCATCGATTTGGACGACTATTTAGCCAAGAGATGACTACTGTGGAGTCAGTCCAAGCGTGAATGTTCACTTTGCTGATACTCATAACGTCGGCTACTTCAACCAGCAATTTAGTGAGTAACACAGCCCCACACAATTCCAGACGTGGAATAGAAATTTGTTTAATTGGTGCCACTTTCGTTTTGGACGTGTTCAGTGACACGTGCACATTTCCTTCTCCATCTATAGTCCTTAAGTACACAACAGCGGCAAACGCTTCATTAGAAGCGTCGCAGAATCCCTGAAGTTCCGCAGTTACATTGGAACTAGCATGGTTCCATCTGCGCAGCTTGAATTCGGTAAGTTGGTTTAGACTTTCTCTGTAGTTTAGCCAATCCTTCAGTAATTGTGGTGGAACTTCATCATCCCATTCGATTCCCGAAAGCCACAATTTTTGGATGAAAATCTTGGCTACTATGATCACTGGAGCCAACCAGCCGAGTGGATCGAACAGCCTTGATATGTCAGATATGACACTTCTCTTTGTTACAGGTACTTTGAGTGGAGGAAGTTGTACCGAATACTCAAATTCGTCATTTCGGCGGTTCCAGACGAGTCCCAGATTTTCATGACAGCATCTATCTTTAGCTGGAGACTTCCTTCCTCTTTGACATCAGTTTCTTTCATGTAACTTATTAATTCTTCATTGTTACTGCTCCATTTCTGTAAATCGAATCCACCTTTTTTCAAAAGTTCATTCATCTCTTGGTATACTAATTTGCCTTCTTCCACAGATTCACAGCCTGTTAACAAATCATCTACATAGAAATGCTTGAGGACCCTATCAGCAGCGTTTGGATACTGTGGTCCTTCATCGTAGGCTACTTGCTGAAGAGCACGCACTGCAAGATGAGGTGCTGAGGCCGTACCAAAGGTGACTCGAAGCAGTCTCAAGTGCTTAATCTTCTCCCCCGAGTTTTCACGCCATAGAATGCGTTGAAAATCTATATCGTCTTGATGAACTTTCACTTGCCTGTACATTTTAACAATGTCTGCTACCAGGCATATAGGGTGGCAACGCCAACGAAGAATGGTGTGACGCAAAACAGGTTGCAGAGTTGGACCTACTAACAGGTCTTGATTTAAGGAAACGCCATTAGAGCCAGTACAAGACGCGTCATACACGACCCGCAGCTTTGACGTGGATCTGTCATCTCGGATGACAGCATGATGTGGCAAGTAAACTGCATCTGGGTTGTTCTCCTGTTCAGGAGGAACTTCTTCCATGTGTTCAAGCTCAAGATATTCATTGATGACTTCCGAGTAGCGTTTCTTCATTTCAGCATCCTTTGCGAACCTCTTCTCTAATTGGTTGAGACGCCTAGTTGCAATAGGCAAAAAGTTTCCGTGTTTGCAACTGGGATCTTGATCACGAAATGGTAGTTTCACTATGTATCTACCGGTGCTATCACGTTCAGTGGTAGCCGCAAAAAATTCTTCACATTTCTTCTCGTCTTCAGTATAATGATGCTTGAGATCTGTCGTATTGTGGTCAGCCTCGAGCTCCCAAAATTTCTTGAGCAGCTCATTTTCATCTAAATGAATGTGGTTAACGCTAACGCTTTTACGAATTTCCGACTCACCTAAGTGAGTTGGCCCTGAAACGATCCAGCCTAAAGACGTTCGCTGAGCGATGAGTGCTCCCTGTGGAGCTTTGATCATGTTGTTTAAAAGTATTTGACCGTACACCTCTGCCCCTAAGAGCAAGTCGATTTTGCCGGGAATGTTGAATGTGGAATCTGCTAAATCTAATTTAGGCAGTTCTGACCACGAATCAATGACGATACGTTTTCTCGGACGATTCGATGTTACCTTGCCCAAAACATGAGCATGCACGTTCACTTCAAAGTCAGGTTCTAGGAGTGATGAAATTTTAACTTTTACCACCGACTTAGAGTTCACAGGTGAACTCTCTTCACCGCCTAGTCCCGTGACAGTGCTCTTGTGGGAAACCTTGTTAAGTCCGAGCAGTTGTGCTGCAGACTCCGTTATGAAAGAGGCTTCCGAGCATTGGTCGATTAAACATCTGAGGGTTATACCTGAACCTGTTTTCGACTGAGCTTGAACCAAAGCCGTTGGCAAGAAAACTTGTCCACGACTGGTCGAAAAACACGTTGTTACATTATTGGGCTCATCACACGATGATGATGGAGCTGTTGTTGCGTGTGCAACAATATCGCCTTCAACCGATTGAGTAGGTTTGACTTTAGAATCGGTTGCTTGAGTGCTAGTTTTTGGGTGCAGTAAAGAATGATGTTTGCGCTTACAAATTCGGCATCTAGTAGATTGGCGACAGGAATATACGTTGTGACC
Source organism: Cydia splendana (assembly GCF_910591565.1). Classification (NCBI taxonomy): domain Eukaryota; kingdom Metazoa; phylum Arthropoda; class Insecta; order Lepidoptera; family Tortricidae; genus Cydia; species Cydia splendana. The sequence continues at coordinate 603,553 of NC_085962.1, forward strand.
TGAACCTAAGCAATTAAAGCAAAAATTACCGGACTGGATGAAATCACGTCGAGCATCAACATCGATTTTTGCAAAACCTTTACAATTACACAATTTGTGATTCTCTGAACAATAGCCACAAGAAACTTCAGTTACATGATGCACTTTTAAGTTGCTACTAGATTGTGCGTTGGGTTTCTTTGGAACAAAGCTTGTCTTCGATGATTTCCCATCCAAAAACTCTAATGCCCTAAATCGGATTTCTAAAAATTCTCGAAGTTGGTTAAGTGTGGGCAAATCATCAGAAGACTCGCTAACCTTAAGTTCCCACTGTTTCCTAGACTCGTTGTCTAATTTAAGACAAATGATGTGAATCACAATTATGTCCCATGTAGTTATGTCGATGCCTAAGTTGTTCAATCCATCTAAACACTCATTCGTAGTGTCCAGCAATTCTTTGAGTGCATTCGCGGACTCTGTCGTAATATTCTTCTGACTCATGAAGCGTTTGAGAATGCAGTTGGAAAGATACTTCTTATTGTTATAGCGCTTTTCCAATTTTTCCCAACAGGCGCTGTAATTATCTTGCGTGATCTGTACATGACGCAGAAGCTGTTCAGCTTCACCGACTAAATAACCTTTCAGGTAGTGCAACTTTTGGACGTCATCTAAATCATTATTCTTATGGATGAGCGACTTGAATAGATCTCTGAAGCTAGTCCACTCAGAATAATCCCCTGAAAACGTAGGAATCGAAATCTTTGGTAGCTTTACCATCACCGACTTGCCTTGGCCAATATCTGACTTATTCCCAACAGTGGTAGACTCAGTGCTCTTTCCAGGAATTGACGCGTTTAGTTTATTTAAGGCAGCCTTAAGATCCGACTTGTAATCCATGAATAACTCTTCCGCACTAGAATATACGTCTTCAGTTACATACTCTGTGAACTCAAGTGTAGTAGACTCTTGAATGATTTGAGTATGAGTTGTCACAAACTGATTCCACAAAGATTCTAAGGTTTCTAATCTAGTGCTAAGGTAATCTGCAGAGTTAAGCCGTTCCTTAGGCGATTTTTTAAAGTTAGTTTTAGCCTTATCAATTCTCAAATACAAGTCCTGCTGCACTTTTATAAGAGCCTCCATGATAAAAAAAATTTAAGTGTTTGGGACTTAGCACAATCTAGGCAAAATTGGGCGTGGATTCCCCGTCGTTCCACTTTCTTCAAAACTATTCTAAGTCCAAACTTGCTACGAATTTTTCTAAGTCAAACCTTGATGAAATTTTTCAAAGTCCAAATTCGTTGAAATTTCACTAAGTCTTTGACAGTTGCACTACGTAATAATTTTAATGTACTCACGGTTGTCTTGACACTTCACTACGTCACACATATAATCCGCTTACTTCATACTGCTGCATCTCACCGCTGACGTCACGATGCATTGCTTACGGACGCATGGATCAGACACTTTCCTGGGCGCCTCATGTCACTGAATTGAGCAAAAAGCTGTTTGGATCTCTCCATTCTTTAAGGCGCCTTCAGAACTTTCTTCCACTTGATACCAAAGCCATGCTGGCTCGGTCACTGTTACTGCCTTTACTCGACTACGGCGACGCTGTGAATCTGGACATGACAGAAGAACTCCTGAACAAGTTAGAGCGCTTACAGAATGTCTGTATAAGATTCATTTTCGGCCTACGGAAGTACGATCATGTGTCTTACTACCGTCAAAAACTCAATTGGCTTCCAATCCGCCGCCGTAGAGATCTTCACACTCTTTCTCTTCTCTTTAATGTTCTTTTTACACCTTCTTCTCCTTTATACCTCTCTCAAAAATTTCAATTTCTGGCTGAAGGCAGTGGCCACCGTCTGCGTTCGAGCGCGAATTTATCACTTGCCATCCCTCCTCACAAATCTCGAGGATACAACAAGTCCTTCGCAGTGCGTCCAGTGAAGCTGTGGAATGAGCTGCCTGTTTCGGTCAGGCAGGCACAATCGGTTGCGTCGTTCAAGGAGAGGTTAAAGAAACTATGGTTATCTGATCTGACTGATTAATTTGTCTATATTTCTATTGTATAGTTGCTTTATATCGTTCTAATTCTTTCCAATTTTTTGTGTATTTTCCCCATTCCTTTTTGTGTAATATATGTATGTTTATCCTATAAATTTTGTATGTATTTATATCCTTTATCTTTCTGGTACCTTGTTGTACATTTTGCTGCATTTGTCACCCTCTTTTCACTTTCTCCTCTCATCTACTCAAAGGTTAACTGGAAGAGATCCCTCAAAGGGATAAGTTCGCCTTTGTACTTCTTACTAATTGTATGTTATTTTTGATATGTCTTTTTGTACAATAAAGAGTTTACTACTACTACTACTACGTCACACGTTGCTCCGGAACATAGGCTCTTCCCGCCTTGACACCGCTGACAGCAATCCACTGCCTTAGCCGGCGTCCGTTGGCCCGAAGATTACCGAATCCACTAAGCCGAACTCATCCGGCTCGAAGGACCATGTAAAAAGGGCCCAAAAGAATAACACTCTAATGACTGTACAATAATGTATAATTTCGTTATTTCGTTAGAGGTATAACTGTTCTAAAAGCTTGACAATGATTAATATTAGCCAGACGTCATGTTTTGCAGAAAAATCTTAATACCGCGAAGTAGGAAATTTAACACATGGTACAACGACATCTAGCGGGTAATTTGGAAACAAAATTAACTTCTTGCAAAATAATCCTAACAAATACAAACAGAAGTTGGACATTGACTCAAGACTGACTTAAGTGGCAGTAGGGTGTAGGGTTTTTTCTAGGCTTAATGAGTTCGCTGAAGCTTATTTTTTATACTTAGCGCACAGAACCACTAGTTTAACAGTATCAGCTCTAACCACATGTCACCATTTTGTACTTTACGTAACAAACTCAGGGGCCCAGAATATCCGATGTACCTATCAAATCAAGGTTCTGTACCAAATAAGGCCCGGTTATTATAGTTCGTTATTTTTTAGCATTAGAAAGAAGGTAAACAATCATGACGTGTCTTTTTATTAATAATTATTGAAAAACGCTTTCAAAAATTAGAATATAAAAAAGTATATGATTAATACATACATACATACAATCACGCCTATTTCCCGGAGGGGTAGGCAGAGACCACGGATTTCCACTTGCTACGATCCTGACATACCACTTTCGCTTCCTTCACATTCATAACATTCCTCATACACGCTCGCCGGTTTAGGGTGCTCTTGCTCATTAATATGATTAATATGATTTATAATTCTAACATATTTGCTATGACTTATTTTTCAATGGTAATTTTTAATAAGACGTCAAAATCTGTTACCTTAATGCAAAAAAACGAACTTTAAGCGTGCTAACTTTCAAAATTTCATTTTTTATAAGATAGTATAAGTAGATGGGCAAAAATTTTGCGTCCATGTCCACCAGTGAGTAAGTGATTGAGATACCTAAACATTTAACTTTATAATGTAAAATGATATAATTTACTAACCTACTCGTTTAATTTCAGGTAGGTTGAATAAGGAACTAAGTAACCATGGGGAGGAGCAGTATTTACTAACATTTTCTTTTTGGGTCTTCAGAGTGTATCGTTTCCTTTTTTTTGCACATATTACACTTAAATATATATTCTCTGTGTAAACCCTTACGTCTTTCAATGACAAAGGCAAGATCAGCAAATGTACAATTTGTATGATCGTGCCTGATATTTGAGATCACAGAAAATAAATATTTTAAATCCACTATTCTGCGACCTTCTAAAATTTTGTTTTATCATGATTCATGATCAAAAAGCTCGGATTCAATAGTCATATCAAACGTCGATTATGCAGTTGATGATGAGCTTGCATTTTCTACCATTGGTGCTGCAAATGCATCAACCGGTGGCGATAAACTTTGCCCTCTTGTAAAACAAATTACTATTGTGATTGTGTCCAGCAACAGGCCAAAATTCGGTTTACTTTCCTGTTTAAAATATTACTAATTTATTCATATTTCAGATTAGGTACATAGGTAACTGTCTGAATGTTACAATGCCAGCTGGCAAATTCTATCACATTTGTTTGTTTGGTAGTCATGGTAACATTCACTTACATTGATATCCTTATTAAGATCTGTATCTTATTATCCAGACCTTAAAATATTGCCACCGTTGCCCTTTAAAAAAATACTGTTTAAATAATTGGCTACTCAAACAATGCTTCTATAGTATAAATAATGACTACACAAAAATGGGTAGTATTGTATATAATGCACGAAATAAGGCCCGATTCTTAAGCGGGTTTAAATTTTGAGGCCATGTCCGCTAATACTATAGACAAAATATCAAGTTTAATAAACACAAAAAAAAACATTGATGGGCCTTATTTTATAATTTAGGCCTTACTTTGTAATTTAAAGTAGAGTTAGGCCAAGAAAAATCTATAGCGATTTTGATAGAACACGCAGTGCAAGTATTATTTCAAACGTCGCTTCTATGAAATTATGACATATAAATAACACTTGCACTGCGTGTGCTATCAAAATTGCTGTAGACTTTTCTTGGTCTGACTCTAAAATATTCTTTATTACACCACAAACATAAAAACAAATTTAAAAAAAACCGGCGAAGTGCAAGTCGGACTCGCACACGAAGGGTTCCGTACCATTATTTATAAAAACGGTCACCCATCCAAGTACTGACCCCGCCCGACGTTGCTTAACTTCGGTCAAAAATCACGTTTGTTGTATGGGAGGCCCCACTAAAATTTTTATTTTATCCTGTTTTTAGTATTTGTTGTTATAGCGGCAACAGAAATAAATCATCTGTGAAAATTTCAACTGCTATCACGGTTCGTGAGATACAGCCTGGTGACAGACGGACGGACGGACAGCGGAATCTTAGTAATAGGGTCCCGTGTTTTACCCTTTGGGTACGGAACCCTAAAACCGATTTACAATGTAGATAAAGGTAGCAACAGGCGGTCTTATCGCTGTTAGTTCTTATTCTTCGTTTGTTTAGCATTAGAGTGAAGGTGACGTGTCTTTTTTAAGCATGCAATCGTATAATTATTTAGCTTTTTTTGTAATAGTTATGTACTTAGTGGTTAATATTAGTATTTACTATTTTTTTTTTCAATAATGCTTAAAAACGAAGTATAGACATGACAACCAAATATTAACGCCATTGTAGGGCAGGATATACAGAACATGAATCATTAGTACTGTCACGCTCCGTGATTGTTGAGCCATTTAGGGTTCTAGCTAAATTGGACATTCCATAGAGCACGAGTAAGTATGGAACAACCAATTCAGCTAGGACCCTAAATTGCTCGACAATTACGAAGCGTGCCTGTAGGTACCTAAAAATTTTGTTAACCCATTTTAACCATGCAATAAAATATTTTTGATTTTGATTTCTAATTTGAAATATTAGAATCAAAAAGTTCATAATAGATTGTATATCATAACTACAAAAATGTGTTCCCTACTCTCAACCCAAAACCCCTTGTATCTTAGGATCTAGATATTTTCACACAAGACGGTTTATCGATAACTTCTTACATCACTAGATTATCGACATTAAATGTCGACTATTGCCCATCACTTTTCTGGCTGTGTACGTATTTAGAAACTTGACTCCGCCCCTAAAATTAGTGCGATAGGGACAACTGCAGCTGAGGCGAAAAATCCTGCGTAAAAATGACAAAAATCGAGGTTTCGTAGTCCTCTTTTTCCTCCCCCAAAACTTAACCAATCGTAACCAAATTTGGAAATCTAAATGATTATGAAATTATCTGTGTCGGACCGTTTTGCTTTTTTGGCTAATTGATATCAGTTTTGAATACCACGCCTCTCATTGCGGCATAGTCTATTAGGCCATTTTGGCCGTTTTTGAAGGGCTCTAGCGCCTTAAAAAACAAAAATATCAAAAAAAGCAAAACGGTCCGACACAGATATTGACAATATTAATCTGTGTTGAAAAAATCATTGCTCTAGCTTCAAAAACCACGGAGGAAAACGAGGACTACGTTTGTATGGAGGAATGACCACTCCTGTTGGCTCTTAATAAGTTGTCTGAATGGAACGGAATAGTTGCCTAAACGCCTGTCAAAGAAGAGACGTTTTTCTTACTGAAAGTATTTTTTAAGTTTCCAAAGCCAACATTCGATATTGTTTTTATAAATATACGATACACAAATAATCGTAAATAACGATACTTAGGTAATAATAGTACAATGTTTTATATTTACAATAATTGTTTATATCTTATAGAACATGCATTTGAAAAAAAAAACTTTCATTGGAGTGGGTTCAATAGTCTAATAAAACATAGAAAAAAACACCTCTTCATAATGTCAAAAATTTTCACTGCGAAAGATCGAACTTACAACGACTTTGTTTTCCAATATTAAGTTTTCAAAAAGTTGCTTATAAAATGAGTGAATCAGAGTTTGAAATTGATTTAACACCGCCAGACATTTGTGAGAAGGCTGCAATTGCAAATGACTATGCTTTGCCTGAAAAATCTAAAAATAAGTAAGTTTAGAATTCCTTACTTGTTGTTTTTCTTATTTTTTCGCAACTGTATTAAAAAACGTCGTTCGATACACGTGCGGAAAATACCTTCCGCACTAGCATCGAAATGTACTATTTCTACGAGTCAACAAAAATAATACTTTTAACGAGTAGAATCATATAGGTAAACAAACTAAAAGTATACAGCTAAGATACTCGCGCAGCCGCGATACCTTCATACTCGTACGGCCGTACGCGCCCCGGCCGCCGCGGCCCGGCGGGTTGGTCAACGACACCTTCTCGTAACTTATGAGGCCCTGGTACCTAATTGTGTAGCGCTGAATTCAATTTTTAGACAGTTGCTCGATTTTGGCCACCACCAGCCTATGGAGACTAATAAGCAATACTAAGTGGTTTTCGTAGTCTATTGATGTTGCTATATTAAGGGTGTCACATGCGCGTTTCTAACTTATGAAGCAATTGTTTTTACTATACAACCTAAAATAAAGAATTAATTAGAGCTATGGTTTTGTTTCGTCCTCTAGATCGCGGCGAGCTGGGATTGGTCAATTTCATTATAGTTGACTAAACCGTATCGAAATGAATATTATAATTGAGTTGGGAGCCCATACATTAAAAGCACCCAATTGCAGTGTAGTATACAGTCGACGAGTAGAAAAACTATTTTTCGTTAACCCGCTCACCCGCTCCGTGAAACCGCGCCACCTAGCGGACGCCCTAATACCAACAAAAGTTTACCTAATAACTTATTTAGCTCGTTAGCATGATAAAGCGGGCTGTATTTATTCGAGTTAATTATCGTTATCTATTGCCATCGCAGATAGCGATGGTGCAACGTAATTTACTGCTAGGCTGAGAGCCCAAGAGGAAATAGAGGTAGACATCAAGTAGACATATTTATGTTAATTTAGGAATATCCAACCAATTCTTAAATCTTACGTGTTCTTACACACCTTTATTTATACACATATGCCGCAAATAGGGAAAGTATTAAAACAAACTGTTTTTTTACAACTAGACGTGACGTGACGCATTTAAGTTCGAGGAGAGTATAACGGTCAGCCCTACAATAAATGTTATATGTCGGTCTTCGCCACATTAAACTTAGTTAAAATACGACGAGGTTACAAGTTTTGTACCGGCTCTCGCGCTATTCGTATTTACAGCCTGCGGCTATATTGTCGGTGCCTTAATTAAGCCTTCTGCTCAATACCGCCTGCCTTCTGATAGCATGTGGATCTTCAGTAATTAACTATACGCCATGGTATTATCTACAGCATTTTCTTAACCTCCAGCCGCCCACAACTCAAAACAGTTTTTTTTTATTTCAAATACAATTGACCGGGGCCATGGTCTATCCTGCGGTAAAAGCGCTGGGCGTGCCCCCCGCCATGCCAGCCTTAATGATATCATCCGTCGGGCCTTAGCCAGTGCGGGAGCACCGGCAGTTTTAAAACCTACCGGCCTCGCCCGCGATGACGGTAAAAGACCCGACGGCATGACCCTAGTGCCGTGGAAGATGGGACGGCCGCTGGTTTGGGACGCAACCTGTGCCGACACCCTAGCGCTGTCCCATCTCCACGGCACTGCAGTGAAGGCTGGCTCGGCTGCCAACTTGGCCGAGCTTCTCAAGCTGCGCAAGTATGCAGCCATAAATAGTGGCTACATATTTGAGCCGTTTGGGGTTGAGGCTATGGGGCTCTGGGGGGAAAGCGCCCACAGGGTTTTCAACGAATGTAGCCGCAGGTTAGTCGAGTTGACGCGTGGCTGGGTCATATCTAGCGCAGCGGATCAGCATTGCCATACAACGTGGCAATGCTGCCAGCCTTCTGGGCACGCTGCCAATAGACGGCGATTTGGGGCATATTTTCTATTTATAGTTTTATTTTTAAGCTTACTTTTAATTTTAGTTTTTAATTTTAGTTTTAAATTTTAATTTGTATTTTTTGACTGTATTTAAAATAAATGATTTCCCCTTTATTGCCTTACAAAGGCAAAAAAAAAATAGATGACTTAGTAGGCTTTAATATAACCTTCAACCGCTATCAAGCAAACTAGCAGTAACATGATACTTTTTTTAGCACACCAAGTCGGTAAGTGCTTTATTCTTCAAAAACTGATGAGAAAGTTGCATTTTATACACAAGAGTGGAAAAGAGTTGTTTCTTCAGATTGTCTGATGGAATTGACTTTTATATGATGATTTTAAATGATAAATATTTAATAATACTTGGATTAGGGAAATGTTTAATTGGGTAGTATTCAAAACAAGGGATAACTTTCAGTGTATGTGTCAGTCAAATGGACCGTGTTTCGAAGTCAATAAGTATTGAGAGCGTCGTCCATGGGGTATATCTATCGAGAAGGGATTACTTTCAGTTATGTATCAGATGAGTGTCATTCATACGGACCGCTTATTGAAGTCAAATTATATTTAACTTCGTCAATATTCCGTCGCTGGCTCTCAGACTCCCTTTGCTTACTCCTCGGTGGTGTCGACCGCGCCTTAATTAAGCTTCTCTGACTACAGCGCCCCCTTTTACACCTCCTGAATCTTAAATGCACTAGATAAGTACTACGATTTTATCTAAATTACTAAGGAATTTTACAGGCAGCGAATTTAAGATTTTCAATGGAAATACACAAAAAAGTAATACTAGTATGGAACTCGAAAGTCCAAATTTAAAATGACGCTGAATGTTCCATAAAGATAGACTTTGACTAGGTACTGGCAGTAGGGACGTGACTAGGTATAAATAAAATGGCGACAAAAATAAAAAAATACACGATGATAACAATGTGATAATTTGATAAAATATAGTTGGTCAAACTAATTTGTCAGTCAGTAAGAACCAGGAAAACTATACTCATCCTTTTCTTTTGGGTGCTAGTAGTGTAAGACAAAGATAGTATGATTCTCTTTGTCTATAATTGAAATGAGACAGTCCTTTGACAAACTATAACAACCTGTATTCAACCTTTGATTTGACAATTTACCTGCCATATTTCAAATTAAAATCTGCTATAATAGGTATGCAAAATACTTAATGTGGCATTTCGTATCGGAAATCACTTAGCTCGCCTTGTCTTACTTGAAATTAATGTAGACTGATAACAAGCTGACATTTTTGACAGTCCTATGAACTCTTCTGTTCATCACATGCAACATAACCCTCATTCAACTGCATCTACATCACCCTCCTTTATCTTACTTGAAATATGAAGTCGGCAGGATTTATGCGCCCGTCAAACAAAAGCCTGATAGATGGCGCCGTAGATCACCATCCGTAGATAGAGTTGTACCGTTCTCGAGAACGTTCTCTGCTTAAACTTCAAATCACTTTATTACCAAGCATGATAGTTTTTATCATTTCATTTTCAATTCTAGCGTCGAACGGTGATCCCTGTCCCTATGACAGCTTCTCCAATTCTCTTTTGGTTGGTCTTAACTGAAGAACTATGTTTTTACAGTATTTTTATTACATATCCCTTCGCGTGGCCCGCAGCGGAAACGCAAAAAAATATTAGAGTTAGACCAAGACTGCAACGATTTTGATAGCACGTTATACGTCATAATTTCACTGCGTGTGCCAATAAAATCGTTGCATACTTATCTTGGTCTAACTATACGTCTGGCGGCCTCCATTTTGCACTTTTTTCCACATCTGGCAGGGGTTCGACGGGGCACCACATTACCGCACAATTAAAAGCTAGTATTTACGTACATAGTTACACATTTACACGTCAGAGCCATTAGTCACGAAGAAAAGCGCGCGGAGGCGCAGTGCTACACTGCTATTAGGATCTGTACCTACCTACCTGTACCATGAATCACTGACAATGTCAAAACTGACATATACTATAACGTACGTGATTTACTTTCTATACATCTCGCTGGCGCTAATATGCGAACTTACGAGCGAGATGCATAGAAAGTAAGTTACGTTCACGCTAGCGTTTATGTCAGTGCCAACTGGTGGTAGCCACACTGGGATATTATATGAACTATTTATTATGCTACTATATAAAAGTTCCCCCGTCCATCAACTTGTGACTTCTAAATGCTCTATCTAGTGGGTAAGAGATCTACGATGACGTCTCACCTCACGTCTTTCTTCTTGTCAAATTCACATCGCGTTGTTTGCACATACAAATTTATGGTAAATACACATAAATGGAAGGTGTGTACACCTTATATTTTTACCTTGCATTAGTCTAATTAACTATACCTAATTATATGTTGTAATTATCATCTTAGTCATAAAAAGGTGTACCCCTTACATTTCTTTAAAGTGTCATATTGCGTCCGCGATAATGACATCCAACACTATATTATTATATCGGCAACAACGACGCCGCAACAGTAGTAAGACTGACAAGTTGTGTTTGCCAGACTATAACTGCAATAATAGATATCCGAACGTCACCTTTAATTGACATTCAAATGGTAGTCAAGTTTGGTGTACAACACTTATTTAAATAGCTTTAAAATTCAGTCGCAATCGTGTAACCTTTAGTCAAGTTTGGTGTTACAACACTTATTTAAATTTTAAATAGCTTTAAAATTCAGTCGCAATCGTGTAACCTTTAGTCAAGTTTGGTGTTACAACACTTATTTAAATTTTAAATAGCTTTAAAATTCAGTCGCAATCGTGTAACCTTTAGTCAAGTTTGGTGTTACAACACTTATTTAAATTTTAAATAGCTTTAAAATTCAGTCGCAATCGTGTAACCTTTAGTCAAGTTTGGTGTTACAGCACTAATTTAAAATTTAAATAGCTTTAAAATTCAGTCGCAATCGAGTAACCTTTAGTCAAGTTTGGTGCTACAGCACTAATTTAAAATTTAAATAGCTTTAAAATTCAGTCGCAATCGCGTAACCTTTAGTCAAGTTTGGTGCTACAACACTTATTTAAATTTTAAATAGCTTTAAAATTCAGTCGCAATCGCGTAACCTTTAGTCAAGTTTGGTGCTACAACACTTATTTAAATTTTAAATAGCTTTAAAATTCAGTCGCAATCGTGTAACCTTTAGTCAAGTTTGGTGCTACAACACTTATTTAAATTTTAAATAGCTTTAAAATTCAGTCGCAATCGTGTAACCTTTAGTCAAGTTTGGTGCTACAACACTAATTTAAATTTTAAATAGCTTTATAATTCAGTAGCAATCGCGTAACCTTTAGTCAAGTTTGGTGCTACAACACTTATTTAAATTTTAAATAGCTTTAAAATTCAGTCGCAATCGCGTAACCTTTAGTCAAGTTTGGTGCTACAACACTTATTTAAATTTTAAATAGCTTTATAATTCAGTAGCAATCGCGTAACCTTTAGTCAAGTTTGGTGCTACAACACTTATTTAAATTTTAAATAGCTTTAAAATTCAGTCGCAATCGTGTAACCTTTAGTCAAGTTTGGTGCTACAACACTTATTTAAATTTTAAATAGCTTTAAAATTCAGTCGCAATCGTGTAACCTTTAGTCAAGTTTGGTGCTACAACACTTATTTAAATTTTAAATAGCTTTATAATTCAGTAGCAATCGCGTAACCTTTAGTCAAGTTTGGTGCTACAACACTTATTTAAATTTTAAATAGCTTTAAAATTCAGTCGCAATCGCGTAACCTTTAGTCAAGTTTGGTGCTACAACACTTATTTAAATTTTAAATAGCTTTATAATTCAGTAGCAATCGCGTAACCTTTAGTCAAGTTTGGTGCTACAACACTTATTTAAATTTTAAATAGCTTTAAAATTCAGTCGCAATCGCGTAACCTTTAGTCAAGTTTGGTGCTACAACACTTATTTAAATTTTAAATAGCTTTATAATTCAGTAGCAATCGCGTAACCTTTAGTCAAGTTTGGTGCTACAACACTTATTTAAATTTTAAATAGCTTTAAAATTCAGTCGCAATCGTGTAACCTTTAGTTACTTGCCATTAAAAACTTGGCACTTATCAAAAATTGAGATTACAGTAATAGCCAACATGCAAACTTGTCACTGCTACATTATTCAAGCTTCGTGCGAAGTTAGCATGCCGTGTTCCTATTGGCTGAGAGAATTTGGGCGAGACAATTTTTTGTAGGAAACCATTTTTTAATTGACTTCAAAATATCAACATAAGTACGCCTACAAAATGAGACTAATACGCAAACGCGAACGTCACGTCACGCTATCGGATGAAACTCACTATACCACTCACTCACTATGTCACTAGGGGTTCGGCGGCTGAAGTATAAGAGCTACCCCACACTAGCGTCTCCCGAGCGTACAACAAATACTCTCTCAAGTAGGCGTCACAAACCCGGTTTCACCGAAATCGAAAAAACCGGAAAAACCGGGTTTACAGCCAATTGCAGAAACCGGGTTTTAACTTTGATAAAACCGGCTTTTTCGAGTTTTTCGATTTTACAGTTTTATATAGGTACATAGTTTAATTATTTTGATGAGCAACAAGCACTTCGGAGTTTACTATTATATTTAGAACAATACAGTACATTATAAGTTACGCACTAATTGTAGAAATAAACAGTTTAGTATTTAATTTCCCTAGTTTAAGTTATAGTAGTAACGCTCATTGATCTCTAGTTAAAGAAAGAGAGAGAGAGTCTCAACCCTATGGCTGCTCCCGCCGCAACGTCGGCGCAACTGCGCTGCGACGCCATTTTCCATAGCGCTGACTAGACGCCGACGCTCAAAACACGCTAGTGTGGGGTAGCCCTAAACGAACTGGTTTGAGACTACTCCAAGCGAAGCGTCGGTATTTACGGCGCAGAATTTAAAAGTAGGTCTGAAATCTGGTCTGTCTCAGCAGCTTGTCTAAAGTTTGTTCAGTAATGTACGAGTATGGCTGGATTATTAATGTGGAATTTTAGATAAGGTACCATCGCTCACACTGTTAACTGTACAATTGTACATCAATGGACGTTATGCCTCTTGTAATAAATAAGGTCAACCGATTTACAGTTAGGAGTGTTGCTGTGTGTACGTGATGAAAAACTCTATTCAATCTGTATTTATCTCCTGATGAGTATGAGGGCTCGATTCGGATTTTGAAATAGACTCTATTAGATATATTTTAGACATTACCAAGATACGATAACGATATGTTTAAGATCTAACCTGTCAAATTTGACATTTGCGCGATTCTGGAGATACTCTTGAACGATTTCCACAGGATATGACTTAGAGATCCAATTCACATCTAATAGATATCTTACTCTATCTAACGTAAAAGTGACATTGGTTGCCCGAATTGCGCTGCAAAAGAGAACTAGTTGATATCTAAACTATAACGTATCTAGAATGGATCTAGTACGTGTCGTCTCTTGTGAATATCTTGAAGTTCGAATACGGCAGTAAGTCAGTTTAAAGTCTTGCTATTTGTACACATAATTAAAGCTTTCCAAATGAAACGTTGGAAAAAAGGTAAAATAATGAAATTTAATCGCGTTAGACCCGTTAATGACATTATGAGTCTCATTTATCAAACTTAAATGATGCTTAAACCTTTTGACATTAAATATTGTACACCATTAAGATGGTAGGCTATGATTTTAGTACCTACCTATGAAATGTAGCACCTTTTATGTATACCTATAATCACAATAAATATTATGATTATGAACCGGGACGTTTTGGAAACTCAAAATCCCATGCAAAGTGAGACTTAAAGCAAACACGTGACACGTCACGCTATCGAATAAAATTTCCAATAGGGGTACAATTAATGTTTAATCTAAAGTAAAGTTTCCACCCAAACCCTATTAATCTATCAATTCGCCCGCTCATAAACTATTCATCGCTACGTTACTCGTTATTAAATTATTTATCGTTAATAAACGTTAGTTAATAACCGTTGTTTACTTGGGTTGGTGTTGGAACAGACCATGGATTCAAATAGACGCAAGCGTTAATAGTTAAAAAGTCTTGCCGATTTGTTATGCCCATTGTGAGTAGAATTAGACCAAGATAAGTCTGCAACTGTTTTTACAGCACACGCAGTGCAAGTGTTGTTTTAAACGTCAAACTTCTATGAAATTATGACGTATAAATAACACTTGCACTGCGTGTGCTATCAAGATCGTTGCAGACTTATCTTGGTCTAACTCTAGTAGGTAGTTATTAATATGCCATGTTCATAGCATGTATGTTGTAGATAACCACACCCAAATTGATGATGATGATCAATTCAATGATAACTGCATCTGTAGTAGATAAAAAACATAAATTGTGACTTTTGATTCCATTGACACTGACGTCCAAATAATAAATGTCATTTCATACAAACCGTAAAACGCACTTGCTAGGTTTAGTCCAATAAATGTCCGTGGTAGCCGTTAATTTGCGTTACCAGATCAAACAGAGATAACTACTTTAATTTGTTTGCTTTCGTTATTTGTGTTCTGATTTTGAAATTCCGTGAATTTCGGAGCCAATAGTTTTATTTAGTTGCTGGTTGTATTTGCTTTTTGTCAGTAAACATGCGTGTTCCGTATTTTATTGAGTCACATAAATGTTTAAAAGTTTAATTGACATAAAATCAATTATGCCATAGATTATGAGACGTATGAAATATTGAAGTGGTTTTTTTTAAATATGAGATTATGAGTTTGAGCCGAAATAACAAAACACGTGTCCATTACTTTTTCATGTTCTCCAACATATAATCAAACCAGTAATTTACCTAGCAATTTGCTTGAACAAATCTCTCTACAGAATTTAGAGGGTTTTGTGGTATTTACATCACACGCGGAATTTAAAACTAAATTAAGAAGTTTGCTGTTAGAAGGCTGTTTTTATAGTATTAATGAGATATTTCAAGGACATAGTTCATAAACCTGTAATATTATATACTTTTTTATTATTATTATTTGATTTGCAATTATCCTTGGATTATAATTATGTAATTGACATCGTATATGCCATGATTTTTGATTTTTGTTTTTTTTTTTTTCCTAATTCATATATTTCTTAAGATTCTGAATTGTATAAGTATTTCTATATTTCTTGACATTGTATCTCACTTTTTTGACATTTTTAGTGATGGCTGTAATTTTTTTTTTTTTTTTTTGTGTATAGCTTTTCGACATTTTAGTGACGTTTGTATTTTTTTTTTTAGTGTATGTTCCTAATATAATATATTATACTGTACTGTATGACTACCTAATGTAAGTTAGCATGTAAAAACTTTTCAAACACAATACTGTATTGTTCATGAAATAAAGAATTGAATTGAATTGAATTGTCACTTTTCAGTGCTTTGGAGAGCAGTTTCTCCCAACTAGGTTGAGTTTGGGCAGCTAAAAAAAATACGTGTCTGTTATTTTGGACTACTGTATAACATAAAAAAGTAAATCAAATCGGGACCGGACAGTTGCGTACCTTCCTTGTTAGTTATTTATATTTAAGTAGGTAAGTATTAAGGATGACTCACGTTAGACCGGACCGTGTCCGGGCCGGAGCTTCCGGCGCATCGTTTTCTATGGAAAAGTATCACGTGATCGCCTGTGATGTCATAGAAAAGTAAGCTCCGGAAGCTCCGGCCTGGACACGGCCCGGTCTAACGTGAGTCTTCCTTTAATGACAACTTTAGAACGTATCTAAATTTAGACGCAGTCATACGAATTCGCGAGAATCGTATAATTATTATGCTGAATTGTGATTACCTACTCTTGTTTGATTTCGGGAATGAATTATTTCTCAGAATACTCGAAATATTATCTGTGCTTGAATGTAGTTCCATGGAACTTGGGCCCCATTCAGATTTAAAATGTTGTTACGGTTTTGATATTATTATTATACTAATTATAAACTGAAATAGATGTCATAGACTAGAAAAAAGTGGCCAAGTCCACCGGTGGCCGAGACCGGAATCGAACCGGCGTCTTCACGGCTAATAAGCCGACCACTGACTAACAGTCCGCCGGACGATATCGGCCGGTCAGTTGTTCGGAACTGTCAATTTTTTGCTATAACTGACAGGCCGAAATCGTCCGGCGGCCTGTTCCAGTGGTCGGCTTACGTTCTGAGCTTCTGACCACCAGGCCACCAGGCCACCCGGCCACGGCGCGGCGGTCGGTACCGTTCCCAAATTCTCTTGTATGCTATTTTTGAAAGACTAGGCGTCTTTCTTTTTCTTTAGTGCATGACATCTATCTCACTTCATAATTTATATATATAGTAAGTATACAGTCAGTCAGTTTTATAAGTAGTCACTTATAAAACTCAAATAAAAAAATATATAATATAATAATTTAATTTGTTCCCTAGTTGTATGTACTTTGGTACCAAATTCTCTTGTATGCTATTTTTGAAAGACTAGGCGTCTTTCTTTTTCTTTAGTGCATGACATCTATCTCACTTCATAATTTATATATATAGTAAGTATACAGTCAGTCAGTTTTATAAGTAGTCACTTATAAAACTCAAATAAAAAAATATATAATATAATAATTTAATTTGTTCCCTAGTTGTATGTACTTTGGTACGAAATGAAGATTGCTCGCGCTGATTGTATACCGAGGTGTATTTGTGTTTCTTACGGTATGCTATCCTTGTCTAACTCCCTACCTAATTTTGGGGGCCAGAAGAGTGTAACTATGCATTTGCGTTCAATTTTACCTCTAAATACGGCAACACCTCATTAACCACTCACTGGTGGCCGACAGTTTACTGGTTTTCGTATCGACCCGTGAGCGGTGGCCCGCCAGTTTACTGCTTTTCGATCCGACCATTAACGGGTTGACCGCCACTTGAAGGGTTAAATATATTCCGTAAAATTTAAATAATCACGATTATTTAGCAGTGGCGCTAGTGTGCACGTTGATGGACTCTTATAACAGTCAAAACCGTAACTGGCGTAACTAGTTGCTAAATCTGAATCGGTTTCTTGGCTATTTTACATTTTAGTACATTTTCGGGTGAAAGTCACTTAGTCGTGATGAAGATGTAATTAGATACTTGAAATCGTAAGATTGACTTCAGATTGAAGAGATAATTACTTATAATAAAGGTGACATTCAGATTGCGACTACAGCCGCAGAAGGTGACCTTCGGATGGCAACTGCAGCTGTATTACTGGTGCGGCGTCATTGTTTTCAAAATGAGTGACGGATTGAACGTTCTAATCGCGACAGTTATGTAGCGGCGAACGTCACTCATTGTATCAAGGAAATCTACAGATTCAGTGGCAGCATATACGCCTCAACAGTAGTGCAGCTGCAAAATTGACATATTTATAAATGTCACCTTTAAAGTGGCCTTCTTACACTTATTATTCGCAAAGATGGAGCAGAGATAGCTCAGGCGGACTCTAGCTTACTTTAACATTTTTACTGTGTGTCTAAGCATTATCTACTAAAAAAAAAACTTTTCCTTTTTGACTGTCGAAAACCGCCTTAAAATTTTAAAAGTCTATTAAAAACACCGCAGCACAGAAAATCCGCTTTTTCAAAGTTCAAACATTAATTATGTATGCTTTAATCACAGTACACAGAATAAAACAGTAATTTTGTCAGAGTGACGCTGTGAACACCTCTAAATATTAATACACATTTTGCCTTATTACAATGGCTTACGGTTGAGAATTGTATACTTACATATTTAAATTGCGCTCGTGTTTGTACTACTGGTTAAATATTATGTTGGAACTGTGGCATTAAAACGTTGAGCAAAGACAACTAATAATAGAGACTGGTTATTTACGTATTGGTACCTAGACTGGCCTCTGCTTACGGTTTCGTCAGTCTACCAACGAATTAGAATTAGGCACCTACTATAGAAGTCTGACTAGACCTAAAAATAAGTTATTTCCAAAAATATCATCTTAGAAATAAATTATAAGTGGAAAAATTCACTGTATAACCCACCGAATAGAACCCACGACCACAGGATCACTAGTACAGTGCTCTGCCATCTGAGCTACCAAGACCGTACGCAATACAGCGAATATTTCCACCACATATGAGCCATAGGGAGGCTCTAGCGACATCTACCGTAAGAGTCTTACACTTTTTAAACGGCTACCGAGTTCCAAGTCATACTGGAAATTCACCAGTAAGTTCAACCGAAAGTCAACACGACTTTGTAAATCGACTAACGGCGCTATTCGGGGAATGATTTAGAGATTCACTAGATATGAAATAGTAAAGATATGTGACCTTCCACGGCAAAAGGTACCTTATGGCGGCTGGCGCTTACGCTATTATTAACGCCGCTCCAATATTCAGCCGGGGCAATGGTACCTTTTGCCGTGGAACGTCACATATCTTTACTATTTCATATCTAGTGAATCTCTACTTCATTTCCCAAATCGCGCCGTAACAGTCTTTATTACATACTAGTCTCTGTCGCTCGTACAATTCATAATGGAGCGTAAATATTTAATTGCTAGGCTGCGCCCGCGACTTTGTGCGCGTTTGTAATTACGGATTGTTTAACGAGCGAAGTCGCGTGTTACAGTAGTTCAGCCGGTATTTGCATAGTTAAGGGGAATGTGGTTTAAAACTGTTATTTGGAGCGATTTCGTTAATCGTGCTTAAGTGCAGTAGAACTGTAATTTTCTATTTGTTTAACGGTTCAGAACCCCTAGTCACTAGTGTAAATTTCATTAGATAGCGTGTCGAGCGTTCGCGTTTGCGTTGTCTATTTTTGTATGGGATTTTGAACAGCGCGCCAAGCGGGACGTTTTAGAAACTCAAAAGCTAAAAGCAGCTCACACCTTGGGTACCCTGCTCGTACCGTGTCAATCATTGTCTCAGAACCAGCTCAGAACTAATGTAAGAACTTTCATCGGTGAACCAACTGAGCATGCTTCTGGTAAGCTTCGGTATTTAGCTCAGTTAAAAGCGATTAGACCGGTGCTCAGAAATATCGCTAATTCGCGTCTGCTCGAAGCAATTAATTATTCCATTTTTACTTTACTATAAAAATTTGTAGTACATTAATGCTCGTAGTATCTGCTTGTAAAACTTAGTTTTGAAATCTGCATACATATGCGATGAAGTTCAAAGGCGTCTAATAACGCATTATAAAGCTTTCACGAAGAACGCGAGGTTTCCACTCATGTGTAATTTTATTTGCGACGTAGCCTGTGAAACTACGAAATTGCATGCTACAGCATTTTATAGTAGTTCATGTTTTTACTCGTAATTTACATATTGATTATGTATCTTCTAGCGGCCCACCGTACAAAGAAAAATTGCAGTTTTTAAATCAATGATATTTGAAAATAGATTTTGTTTCGATTTAAAATCGGACGAAACAAAATACTTAAAAGCAACTTTGTTCAATTATTAATGATTTAACTTCATTGGATGTATATATTTATTGAGAGCCTGTTGTGTCCCACTGCTGGGCAAAGACCTCCCCCCGTTTTTTCCATTCTTCCCGGTTTTGAGCAGTCTTCGGCCATTCTTTTAAAAAGGAGTTTAGCTCGTCTCGCCATCGCCGACGCGGTCTGCCAAATCCCCGTTTTGAGCTGGGCTGTCACTCTGTGGTAATCTTGGCCCACAGCTCACTCGGCATACGACAGACATGGCCAGCCCAGTCCCACTTCAGCTTAGCTGCTTTCCGAGCTACATCGATGACTTGTGTTCTGGAGCGCAGTGTGGTGTTCCGGATACGATCCATTAATTTTACACCTAATATGCTGCGCTCCATGGCTCGCTGGCAAACCCCAAGTTTGGACTTCTGAGACGCTGTCAAAGACCAAGTTTGTGCACCGTAGGTGAGAATTGGAAGTATGCACATGTCCATGAGTCTCCTCTTAAGTGATAATGGGAGATCGCCCTTCATGAGATGTTTCATGGACCAATAGCTCCTCCAGGCGTTTTCAGTCCGTCTTTCGACTTCCATCTCTTGTCGCGCCTGAAAGGAGACCCAAGTAAAAAAAGTGTTTGGCCCAAGTAAAGGTACTCCTGGACATATGCAATAGATTCTCCGTTTATCTCAATCCTACGTGGGGTGCTATTATTGGTCATAAGCTTAGTCTTCGACATGTTCATTTTCAGTCCAACCTCGAGGCTTGCGCTGTTAAGATCTTCGAGCATTTGTTGTACTCGTAACTCTGAGGCAGTTGGGGAGAACCGAAGAATGTCGTCGGCGAATCGAAGATTGGTTAATCTTCTAACTCCCACGACAAGGCCCCTGTCTCTCCACCTCAGCATAAGCTTTCGGAAAACATGGTCTAGTGTGCTAGTGAAAAGCTTCGGCGACAACGGATTGGATGTAATTTGTACTAAATATATATCGTTGGACGCTCATGAGGGTTTTGTACCTACAGGTGGTAAGAGTGAACACAAGCGCCTCGCGCGCCGAACTTCTTATTCTTAAAGTTGATTTCAGTCGCACTGGCGGTCATTTAATCTACAAAATAAGAGTGCTGGAGTAGAAAAAAACAATCAAAGGGTTTGCTTTATTTTTATATTCACACCTACAAACTCTACAAAGGATAGATAGACATTACCGGCCATTAAATAAATAAATAAATAAATAAATATTAGGGAACATCTTACACAGATCAACCTAGCCCCAAACTAAGCAAAGCTTGTACTATGGGTGCTAGGCGACGATATACATACTTATATACATAAATACATACTTATATACAAAGATTACAACCATGACTCAGGAACAAATATCTGTGTTATCACACAAATAAATGCCCTTACTGGGATTCGAACCCAGGACCATCGGCTTCGCAGGCAGAGTCACTACCCACTAGGCCAGACCGGTCGTCATTACTCGTAGCAGCATTACTCGTCCGTACTTACGTCCCTTTCCGTACGGTGAGCTATGGCTTAGGCCATGTACTGGTATATATATTGTCATTGCAAAGCGAGCAACGGGAGAACTGGCGGCTCGATTCGGGAAATGAATTAGAGATTAACTAGATACGATATAGTAAAGATATGTGACGTTCCACGGCAAAAGCTACCTTATGGCGGCTGGCGCCGCGATGCGGGAAATGAATAAGAGATTCAGTAGATATGAAATAGTATAGATATGTGACGTTCCACGGCAAAAGGTACCTTATGGCGGCTGGCGCTTACGTCGCATAGCGCCGCAATAAACATTGGAGCGGCGTTAATAATAGCGTAATCGCCAACCGCAATAACGTACCTTTACCCGTGGGACATCACATTATCTTTACTATATCGTATCTAGTTAATCTCTAATTCATTTCCCGAATCGCGCCGTGGGTTCTTTGTTAATTGTTCAGTCCTCAGCTGACCGCTGATTTTTTTCAAAAAATAGAACTAGACTATCACTGACTGATATTTGATATTGTGCGAAAAATAAGTGTTATTATTTGAAAATTTCTCTATTTGTAAACAACATACTTCGTCTTGTGATAGTAATGGCGTCACAGGTAGGTACGTTAACGAGGCGGTTTTCGTCCCCGTAAATTCCGCGATAGGCCCTTGGTGGCGGTTTAACGGTTAATTATGGTGAATTATGCTTTTTCCTGAATTAGGGGGGTAATGTTTTACTGTACCTATCTGTGTTATCATCAGGTATTAAACGTTTAACCGCCGGGCACTGACTTTATGTGAAGTCAGTTCATTTTTGTTAAATATTTTAAAGCCATTCGCACTCGGCACTGATTTAGCAAGCAGCAGAGTAAGGCAGTGCCACTATAAATATCTAATTACTGTCAAAATATGATATATCTAAATTTTATATTAAAGGAAAAAATTGAAAAAAATACGCTTCCGGCAGGAAACTCGGTACCTAGACGGACTTTATTCAAGTAGTGTTTTTGTTGTTATTTTGATATGAATATTATGTGTCACACAGTAAATAAATTGCAGCATTCAACAGGGAATTAGATTTGAGAAAAAAATGTTCATTGCATTAAAAAAATATTTTGGATTTTAACACTATTTTACCAAAAAAAGAAATTCAAAGTGGCGGTTAGATTATTACAATTTTTGACTACAAACTCATATTAAGGTATGTTTCAGATCATACGTACCGTACCGTCGGACGTACCGTTTATGAACTACAAGCAAAAAAAACTAAAAAGAGCAAAAATTTTTCCACAACTCCTGGAACTCGGATTACGCTAATTTAGAACCAAATGAATGAAGGTATTAAGACTATTAAGACGATTTCCAGCTTGGTGGGAATTAATTCCTGAAAAAAATCCAATTTGATTATGTATTCTCTGATGGAAACCAATATTTTATATGAGATGAGTGAAAAGGAGGAGGGGTGGGGGTAGGGGGTGAGGATTTCACTGTTTCACGAGCACACATCTCCTCTTACGAGGCTTTTTGTGAAAGCAAATATTTCCGACATTTTTGTTACGTTACATAAACGTTACACAAATACGTGTCTCTGGGAAACTTGATAGTCTAACGATTGACTCAAAATCTGCAGAACTTAAGTAAAATAAAATAGCATATTAATAATTTAATATTATCAGTGCGTCGCTCTTACATGCATGACTCTTATTTAAATGTATTTTGCTTTACTGTAGCGTCTGTAGCTAATGATAATTTATTTTTGTTCACAGGTAAGTTTGACAAAGAACTTTAGTCGAGGCTCCATTTTGAGAAGATAAGTGTACTTATTGTTAGTTATTTTAGTCACAGTGTAAAAAGTAACAGTGGACCGACGCCTTTGATGTTGCCGACACCGCACAAGAACACAGTAGGGTTGCCACAAACTTTTACACACCAACACAAACATTTAAAATAAGACACGCTAGCCCTGTAAGTAGTACCGGGCTACTAACAATGACGATGTATACAGGTCGGGTGCGCACGACCCACCCCTCGCCCCTCGCACCCCACACGATTGCCCTGTCTAGACCATTCGTCGAATGACTGTATTGGTTTATAGACTGTGTTTTAGTTATGGTTAGTTTTTATTTATTTACTTATAGGTACATTACGTTCACTGTAACATTGCGGACAGTACAAAACGATACCATTTATTACCGGAATCATGCTCCTAATTTACGAGGTACTAAAGTATCAGATAAATGGCCGAGATAGAACCCTCTCGCCGTGAACACTAGCTATTAGGGAGTGCGGGTGCTAATGTCATTTTTAGAGCGATAGGGGTGTAAGCCGAGGGTTTAGGGAAATCTCGGGAAATTAGGATTTCAGTATATCTGATGGATCTAGGGAAAAATTTTTTAGGTAATTAAGGATTTTATTTTGACTACTTTGATTTGAAAGGAACAGTAGTCACGAAAACACTTCAGTTAGTCAATAACATAACTCTAATACAATTTTAGGCCAGTAAAATTAGATATTTTGACTGTGGGTTCCTTCTATATCGAGTGGTTTTGTCAATCCAAGCTAAAATGTATCTCCCAAGGCTCCCAAAATTTATTCACACCTCCTGAGATGGAGCAAACTCAGATTATACGCATTTAGGACCAAATAAAGGTATTAAAATGATTTCCAGCTTGCTGATGGATTTGACTGGCCTATTTTTAATATATAGGGTCAAACAGATCACTGTGTTATGTCTTTCCTGTAGACATACACGAGAGTTAAGGGCTATAAAGGCCAATTTTCTTATTTAACCCTTATCCACGTGAAAAGGTCCTCCTTTTATTTAAAGAACTATGATAAAATCATTACTTACATGCCCACAAGCTGTTAACTATTGCCCACAGGAGAGAAAACTAGTGTGTTCGCGCGAACTGTACATTTTTCTTTTCATCCATATTACATAATTATCCATATTACATAATTATATTATTATATAATAATAATATATAATAATATAATTATGTAATATGGATGAAATCCAGACAAAATATTTCCAACTTCACTATTTAGATTGGTTGGCAATCCTCAACTGAGCGTTTCTCCAGAAACTTCCTGCCCCGCCCAGCTAAACTGTGGCATGAACTGTCCCCCGCTTTATTTCCGGACCGATCCGACCCTCAAACCTTCAAGAAAGACTACTCCCATCTTAAAGGCCGGTGACACAATTGCAAGTATCCATGGGCGACGATATATGCTTATTCGCTGCTCGTATGCATCATATCATATATCATCAAAATAGTCCAATATTTTGTAACGATGATGCGAAAAACCCGATAAAAATGTATAATCCCAACAAGGGCAACAAGTCTTCTTTTGTTACAACGCCACAAGCGAAATTTGAAACGCTATTTTTACAGCTCGAAACAAAATGTTAAAATAGGCATTGAAAAATAACGCAAATATTTTTTCGCAACCGTAGCAAAGCTGGTTTTATAAAATTTTATTGAAATAACCTTTGGACAGCTTACAAAAACTGATATCGAAAAATACAAGCCCAAAATAAAATATGGATTGTAAAAGTCTGAAATAAACATTAATTAATTCATTCAAAAATAGACAGGTAGATTCTAATTTAATAATTTGTTATAGTTTTGGACTGGTTTTGATATGATCTTGATGATCGTCTTGGTGGTTGACGCGCATCTTAGACGGGAACAGACGGTTCACTCGAATGAATGTTCACTTGAGTGAATGATTCATTTTTCTTTAGTTGCGTTCACACGGTGCTGGTGCTAAGATTATTTACTTCTCATTTCCTTTCACTATGACGTCGAATGAACACTGATTTAAATTTAAGTAATTTTGGTAAACTTCTACTATTAGTTGCATCAGCGGTGGCAGCATGGTTCCAGTTTTATCGCCTGTCGCTATGCTTTCGGAGTGCCAGTGCAAGTGAAAGATGCCGAATGAAAATATCCAACACTGTGGATAATTTCACAAATGAATACATTTTTCGGGTTCCCCTCATCTGGCATAATATTGTTTGTCAGAAATGCACATGCCAGAAAAATAGATTAGGTTAGAGCATAACATTAAGATAGGTACCTATCATTCGATTATGAAATTTATTTCATAACATGATGACTTTAACTTTAACTTTATGACACCTAAATACTAGTGGCTCTGTGAGCTGTAGACCTCGCGAGCAGAGCTTGAAATAACATGGTGCTAAGAGCTTTAAATACACCGTGTTTTTTTTGATTTCCGTTAATTTCAAGGGTGCATTCCTGAGCTTAAATCAAGTAACTTTCTCAAAGACACCGATGTTCTAATTAAGTCCATTTCGGAGATAATCCATAATTTATTTTTTTACTATAAGGCCTCTACAAGCGTGTACACTTGCCTTAGGGCCGGCTTACATATTGATTAGTGTTTAGAATGAGTTCATACATTTGCTACTAAACTTAAGTACAATCTCGGTCGATTGATGTACGAAATGACATTGATATGTCACAGATTTCAATTGTTTGGTTGAGTTAAATGTAATGCCCGTGTTACAACAACGCTATATGCTACATTTAATTACTTTTTAAACAAAAAAAAAAACAAAAAAGAAAACAAAAACAATTTTTTTTTTTGAAAATTAACTATGCCATTTAGTTCTTATAAACGTACTTAACTATACCCCGAAGTTAACGGAATTCAATAAAAACACGGTGTATAGTAAATTAAAGAAAAACAATACGAAATTTATGTGTAAAAAAATACAAAAAGTTATAATATCCCAGCATACAATTACTGGGGATCGAACCCAGACCCTCTGTGCAAACAGAAAAAGCGAACGTTTACAAACTGAGCCAAATAGTTCTTAGATGGGTTGACGAAATTTAGCTACTCCTTCTCAAATTAAAATTAGTTAAAATTAAATATCTAAATACCGCCTAAACCAGCGATAATTTTTTTCTGCATTTTTTGCTATTAACTCTGTAAACATGTCTCAAAAAGAAAAAAGTCTTATGATATCGATACGACTATTTGTTTAGGCGCCAGGTATCACGACTCCGCCATTTTTAAAAATTTCCAAAAACCGGATTGACAAAAAAAATTTATTTAGTCATAAAATTCGGTCACAAAATTTCACGAGAATCGGTTAAGAATTGCGACCTGTAGAGGAGAACATCCGGACATACGAAAGCAAAATGCCCGAGTCAAAACGTAGACCTTCGCTTCGCTTCGGTCAATTATGCAATTCATTTATCTGCGAAAACAATATTTGTTTAAGGCCGTTCCCTGAGCCAGAAATGTAAAAATACCCCAATAATTATCCTATTTTTCTAAGAAACGGTGATATTTGTAGACGTGGGAAAAATAAATATAATTCTTGATTATATTATCTTTAATAACACAGCTTTCGATACACGATTCATAACACTTCGCTCGATACAATTTATTCCCAAAGTAACCTCCAATTCGAATTTTTACTCCAACTTTACTCGTTTCTTTACTATGTGACACTATGAAACAAAAAAAGGAGAAAAATCAATCATAACTCTAACAGTAATTTGACAGCTTTAGAAAAACGATAATTAGAGGCAATATTTTTAAAATAAATAAACGTCAACTAATTCTATCGTAACAAAATATCGACTCCGGCCTGCATGCTCTATCTCCGTCCGTCTTTCGAAATGAGACAGTGATGGCTGAGCGCTCGTGCCAGACGGACCTGTACTAGGTGTCCCCAAAACAAATATAAGATTTACTTATAAAAACTGTGCTGTGTTGTGTGTCCTAGTGATATACCGTGTGCACCAAAACCTTTAAGTTATAATGGGTAACAAGCAATTGAATAAAAAGAAGACATCTCGAAAAAGACAACTCGGAAGATTCCAACAAACAATGGAACTAACGTAAGTAAAAATGTATATTTATTACACAGTGAAATACGTAATTATTACTTAATTTAATATATACTTGATCGTACTAATTAGTAATCCATATAACTTAAAACATTCTAAAATTTAATAATAGCTCCATCTACCGGTTAAACATTGTCATCAATTCATCATCTAAATAGCTTAAAAGGATATTGCGATTCGCGACGTTTACACCACGCGGCACTAGCGCCGCTGCCTAATGCACGGCAAAGACAGAAAACATTGCCGTCTATGTGTGCGTCTCCGTGAGTCCTAGTTACGCGGTTGCGGTGTAGTGGGCCTTCCTATAAATACGAGCACACAGTGATACATGTAACGCACACAATTAGACGCATAAAGCGTTCTTTTAGCAATCCATCCACCTATCGAGGGTTCGAACCTCAGCTCGTGATTTGTCATGCGTCTAAACTTTTTACTTTTTTGTCTTTCTAGGAAAAGAAGAAAATTGGATAATTTCACAGCCGAACATGATACTATATCTTTAGACTACATCGAGTGAGTATAATTATTTGACTTGTGCTTTTTAGCCCTACCTACGTAACACAATACACTACTACAACTTATCTTTATTTACAGACTGCAAAATATGGAAATGGAATCTCCGATTTCATCAACCACTGACATTCAAAGTAACGAGTAAGTTCTAATTCTAATTGTGGCATTATCTATGAAAAGGGACCTTATTGTCTATGGCGCTTACGACGCACTGCGTCGCACGGCGTGGTATTTATATCAGAGCATCGTTAATAATGGCGGAAGCGCCATCGACAATAAGGTCCCTTTTCATAGATAACGTCACATATGTAGGTACCTATGTCGCGCGTAACTTCGTGCGTTGCGATAAATACCTACCTACTCAAGTACTCACAGCGGCGGCGTACGAAAAGACCTTAGTTAGATTTAGATACCTACTGTTTTCCTATCAGTGCAGATGCTTATATTTTTTTATGAATTGAATTGATATTCTCAATTATTTGGACATATTTTGTACTTATTTTCCTAGATGGCTATTAGTACTACCTACTTAGCAAATGTTCGCCGAAAACTAAATAAAATGTCGCCAATCAATAATATCGTACGAGATACATTGCCCTCATCAGTTATTTGATATTCTCCAAGAGGTACTTAATTTAAAAAAACCGGCCAAGTGCAAGTTGTATTCGCACACGCAGGGTTCCGTACCATTATGCAAAAAACGGCAAAAATCACGTTTGTTGCATAACTATTTATTTTATTCTGTTTTTAGTATTTGTTGTTATAGCGGCGATAGAAATTCAATCATCTGTGAAATTTTAAACTGTCTAGCTACCACGGTTCATGAGATACAGCCTAATGACAGACGGACAGACGGACGGACGGACAGCGAAGTCTTAGTAATAGGGTCCCGTTTTTACCCTTTGGGTACGGATCCTAAAAATGTACACTGATAGAATGTAATAGGGTTGCCTGAGTAAGTCCCGGAAATTAAAATCCCGGGATTTACCGATTGTCCGTACTTTCGTTATTCTTTTACGTTTTTTTTAATGAACTGGTAGTTATTTTATATTATACCTACCCTACACAATAGTAAATGATTTCCTTTTCTTGAGCGTGTTGACCGATTTTTTATTTTAATAAAACTAATAATCTTGGGCAATTATTTCCATTTTCAATTTCTCATTTACCTGTGATAGAGCATTTTTAGGGTTCTGTAGCCAAATGGCAAAAAACGGAACCCTTAAGGATTCGTCATGTCTGTCTGTCTGTCCGTCCGTATATACAGCCACTTTTTTCTGAAACTATAAGAACTATAGGTACTGTTGAAAGTTGGATTTTCCAACAAAAATAGAAAAAAACAATACATTTTGGGGGTTCCCCATACTTAGAACTGAAACTCAAAATTTTTTTTTGCATCAATCCCATACGTGTGGGGTATTTATGGATTCTTCAAAAAATATATTGAGGTTTTTGATATCATTTTTTTCTAAACTCAATAGTTTGCGCGAGAGACCACCTCCAAAGTGGTAAAATGTGTGTCCTTTAACTTCTAAAATAAGAGAATGATAAAACAAAAAAATATATATATTATGTACATTACCATGCAAACTTCCACCGAAAATTGGTTTGAACGAGATCTAGTAAGCAGTTTTTTTAATACTTACGTCATAAACCGCAATTTTATTATGTTACTTGCTAGATGTTACTATTTGGCTACTTTGTTGCTACAAAGTATTTGACGCCGACTGTACCTGTAACCAGCACAATGGTTTATTTACTTTCAAGTAGTTTTCTCCATTGTCATCACTTGTTATAATATAGGTACCTACATAAAAATTTTGAAATTAGTCTGTCTCACTTTTCGAAATAACTGCATTTCTGGAATGCTGCGTTTCGCGGGTCCATGATCAATTTATGAAATAGTAATGGACTAATTTATAAATTGAGTGATGTTGTAAAGAAATGACTGGCTGCTACAATTCTTCGACCGACAGTTTTACAGTACATATAGCCCTATAGGTTAACTGGAAGAGATCCCTCAAAGGGATAAGTTCGCCTTTGTACTTCTTGCTAATTGTATGTTATTTTTAATATGTCTTTTTGTACAATAAAGAGTTTACTACTACTACTAGCCCTTTAAATATTTGACATAGTTACGTAATGTGTGTGTGCATTATCGCTCTAGTGCGGTAAAGTCCATATGTGCTGTAAAACATCATACATTTATTTAATTTTGGTTTTGACAGTGAGGCGACCGGCTCAAACATTTTGAACCCACGCATTGCACAGGTGGATGACACTTATCGGGTTCCTAGTATATTAGAGGAAGAAGATACCCATGAGGTAGGTGATTCATGCTAATTATGCTTATTGATTGTAGAGCAGAGAACAATTTTACCTTTTGTACTAACTACCTAGCTAGAATAACATTGTTTCAACTTCGTGTGCCAGAATTCCATCGTAAATTGATTTATCACACGATTCGTAGTCATTATACAGGGTCTTACTTCTATTTCTCTCGTTGGTTCTTTACCACCGGTGCTTTATATGTACAGTCGACGTCAAATATATGTATACATTTTTCACCTTATTACAAAGGAGTATGCTGCAATAGGTACATATCTTTGACGTCGACTGTACATGATGTGACAAATTGTAAATGCTAACACATACAATATATTTTATTTTCAGTTACAAATATCGTTCAATGTGGAAGAAGAGCTTCCTGACAAAACCGTCGGTCGAAGAATTGTCGCAGTTAGTTACCATTCGATTCGATTCCTCACATTTTATCCAATAAAAGATTGTATGGAAACTATATACATAAACGCAATATTTCACCGACAAAATCGCAATTTTCTTGTTTTGTTCATACTTCAAGATGGACTCTTTGTGACCTTGACGTCACGGTCACATATCGTTTTGTTCGGGGCGTTTCGCGAGTGAAGTACGACTGTCGGACTTTGACTATCATTTCTGACTTTTGTATTCCTTTAATGCAATGGATCCCATATAGACTTTTGATCCTAAAGACAAACCTGATCGAATGATACCATAAATGAAAATTAGTCATCTAGCCTATTATCGATAAGTATATATGTTTTTCTTCATCAAATTATCAATAATTTTCATTTTTTAGATTGTTCCCTCTATAAACTCCTAATAGTCTACCTTGGTGCCAAATTTCAAGTTTCTAGGTCAGCTCGAAGTGGGTTAGGTTTTTGATCTATTAGTCAGTCAGTCACAAAAATGCCGGTTTTAAAACGTTAATTTATGAATAACTGTTAGAGCTACGTTTACGAAATTTTGTATTCTAGACAAGATAAGGGGCTTGAATAAATGTGCAAAATTGCATGTGAGTAGGTAAAAGTGGTAATAAAATTATCAATAGGAAGGATCAAGAAGTTGTTGCAGCCAGAATTAAGAATTTACCAAGGAGAGGACATGTCACTATAATATTTTAATTCATTTTAAAATGTCATTCAGATTATCAATAAGAGTTTCTTATACCGTACTCGAATTAAAAGAAATATTTTATTAATTACACAATTCTCTCTAGTTTTTGCTCGTATTTAGTATACAACTAACTAATTATTCGTATAAAATTATTTATCGTAGAAACACTCGTATAGTTTCAAAATAAGCTATTTTATTTTGTTGGCATTGTCAAACCCATTGACTATTTTTGTTTTGCTTTAATATATGGTCAGTCGTAAAAGTATTAGCGTCAGCAATGGATTTATATAATGTATTTCTTTAAAAAACATGATATTTCATGCTAAGTAACAGAAAACAGTCAAATATTGTACCGGAAATATTAGTCCCGAAAATCCCGAAAGTACCGGGAATTTAATTCTGAAATCCCGGTTCTTTGCTTGGCTCTAAATCCCGGGAATTCCCGGTACTTTCGGTACCGGTATTTCCCGGGAGCAAACCCTAGTATGTAGGACTGTAGGTACTGTAAAACTTTGTACGATACATGTGCCAATAGGTAATTACAGATTATGTATTTCTGTTGCCGCTATAACAACAAATACTAAAAACAGAATAAAATAAAGATTTAAATGGGGCTCCCATACAACAAACGTGATTTTTGACCAAAGTTAAGCAACGTCGGGAGTGGTCAGTACTTGGATGGGTGACCGTTTTTTTTTTTGCTTTTTTTTTTGTTTTTTTTTTTTATATGGTACGGAACCCTTCGTGCGCGAGTCCGACTCGCACTTGCCCAATTTTTTTTTAATAAATATCGATGATTTACCTGCACAGTATACCTAATAAATAATGATATTATAGAAAACTTGCAGTCATTAATTTGTTTAAATATAAACTGTATTTACCCTTATAATTAAATATTATTGAAATAAGAGTTGACTTCATTAAAATGAATATTTAATTTGCACTATGTTTCATTTATTTTTCCAATTTAACTTTAACGCCATCTATGAGATGCAGCATGCTTTTTTTCAGTATTTAGTAATACGTTTTACAAATCAGTGTCCTGTTAGTTCATTTAAGTCGCTACTTCTTGCGTGGCGCTGTTGTATCGTCATTGTATCTAGGGGCGGGATGGGTGGCGTGAGGGGAGGCTCGATTGTAGATTTCATTTGGGTACGGGAACGGCCTTAAAAGACTATTATGAACATCAACAGTATGCCAAAACATGGTCTGGATTTTAAAACTCTGCGAAATGATTGTATGCTAAATGATATATGCGAAAGGTAATTCTGCCAAACGACATTTCTGCCAAGTAACATTATGTAATACAAAAATATGTCAAAAAACTTTCTGCAACACATTAGTAAACCACATTTTTCACTTTTGGTTCATTTTGTGTTCACACGTGTCACTTTGTGTGAAAGATGAATAATGAAACACGAAAATGAACACAAAATGAACCGTCTGAGTTAAATAGATCAAAATTTTGCTTGTAGTTGTGGCTTCTAAAATATTTCTAAATTGCAATACAATACTAGCCAGTTTTTATTGATTCTAGTTTAAAAATAAGTGAACAATTTGTTTATTTTAGCGCTATGTAAACAGTGGAACTGGATATTGTTGTTAAAAATACTTTATAAATATTTGTTGTTTACAAATATTTGTTTTCATTTCAACAAAAACAAAACGTTGGACTGACGTACTGAGTATTTTTGACCGTACAGTCACCTGTAATAGTATGTTACACAACGAAGGCCGCATAAATATCTTATCGGCTCTACAGATAAGAAGAGAAGAATAACATGTTAAATAAATAAATAAATATTATAGGACATTTTTTTTACGCAAATTGACTAAGCCCCACGTTAAGCTCAAGAAAGCTTGTGTTGTGGGTACTCAGACAACGATATATATAATATATAAATACTTAAATACATAGAAAACAACCATGACTCAGGAACAAATATCTGTATCATCATACAAATAAATGCCCTTACCAGGATTCGAACCCGGGACCATCGGCTGTATCGGGAACATGTTATTGCAGGTGACTGCACCCCTAGTGTAAATTTAATTCGATATCGTGACGTGACGTGACGTACGCGTTTTCGTTAAGTGTCATTTTGCATGGGATTTTTAGTTTCCAAAATAGAAGCAATATTCATATTTTTAGTTTGTGTAAAAATTGTTACGGATTTCTAAGATGCGTTTAGACTTATGTTCGACGTTCGTGTTTTTCTGTTGAGCAAAATCAGGTTTGGAATCGATGAAGTTACTAGAGAAAGACCCCAAGGATTGCTAATTAAATTTTTGGCAAGCCGTATTGTGGTCTAAAAAAGCGCTACGATTTTTTTTAACTCTGACATACTGCACCGTCTGCACGTCAAGGACGGTTGAATAAAAACTTGTACGGACCCCTATCGAAATCAATCAATGTAATAAAATCCATATTCAACACGTGCAAATATTATACCGAGTTTAATTTGATTCCGGCGCGAATTTTCAGTCCATATATGCATGTCTTTTGATGCTCAGGGCAAAAATAAATTATTTCAATTCGTCCGGATTGAATTGCGTGCGGAAATTCCAAATCGGAATGTGAAATTTTTTTTTTAAGCCCGACGGAATAGAGGGGTATCATATGTTTGACAACTATGTCTGTATATCTGTCTATCTGTGGCAACGTAGCTGCACCGGGTCAAAGAGAATTAGTAGACATGCGGGTGTACCGATTTCGATTTTCATGCGGTTTTCACCTATCAATAGATTCTTGAGGATGGTTGAGGTGTGTAATTTGTTAACCCGTGCAAAGCCGGGGCGCGTCGCTAGTGTCTAAATAGATGTTAACAATTTCATGAACAATAACATCTTGGTGGAACACAAACAAAAAACAAATGCTTGTATTTAGCGTGGAAACGGTGGGTATTTGTAGAAACTCTGCGTTGCGTGGCAGAGACGAGTGAAGACGATTACGAGGTTTGTTAGCTTAACTAATTCATAAGATAAATTGAGGACTAGCAGAAAACAACGTTTACAGCTTTAAGGATGACTCACGTTAGACCGGGCCGTGTCCGGGCCGGAGCTTCCGGTGCTTCGTTTTCTATGGAAAGCACCACGTGATCAGTCGTCATAGAAAATGACATGTCGGACGCGTCGGCCTGGACACGGCCCGGTTTAGCGTGAGTCATCCTTTATTTCACATTTCACACAATGCATGAAAAAAAGCACTGAAAAATTATTCGTAAAACGTAAACAACAGTTATTATTTGTCACATTTTTTTATTTAATAAATCGGACAGAATGAAAAAAGTAGGTGACTTGACCGTGACGTCACATGACTTATGTCGACCGGGATATGGACCGCGATTACCTTTTGTATTGTTTTCGAGCTCCCGATATTTCGACGCATATACATACATCTTGTTCACGGGTCAGGTGGTTGTAGACCGTGTCACATGTGCGGTTATCATACAAATTCCATAATGTAGTGGCATGGTGTAGAAAAAAGGAAAGTAACTGATTTGACTAGCAGGAGAGTACCCTTTTAAACAGGGATTAATCAAGCTTGCCAGATCCTCATACTTAAACGTACAAGATTAATACGAGGAAACTACTCCGCGCTCGAGATTCAGCTGAATGCACTCGCTCAATAGCCTGAATCCGAGACGGACTGAAAGGGCTATTGTTGGCTGATTTCATGTAAACTAGGCTCTGCCAATTTCAGACCAATTCAAACGTGCACCGACATCAAACCGATATTATACTGATATTGGAATCATATCAGTACCCCTAGTGTACATTTCACGCGTCAGCCGCTGAACCGATTTAGATGAAATCTGGTAGAGTCCGTCTGCACCGACTTTGGCAGGACGAAGTGCGGATGTGGTATTATAAACGTCATATTTTATATGGATATTTCCATACTTTGTCTTAGCAAATACCATGCAGAGATTCCTTGGTCCGACTGTCCCGAAAAGGGACATTGATAATTTTTTATCACGTACAGCATAATTTTACGCATACGAAATCGGACTTCTCTATGCAAGAAAACCTTTAGCAGTTTGTGACAATGCGGAGTGTAGTAAGTAATCTGCGTCAAGTGTCAATGCACAATACCTAAAGCCTCAATGCACAATGGCTCTCGAAGCAGACGGACTGAAACCTATTGTTTGGGCGATTTCAAGATATTGTAAATAAGGAGATTCAAGCGTATTCAGATGTTACCAATTGAAGACGAAACAGGAGCTGAGTTTTAAATATTTTAGGTAAATATACCCGTCTCGCTAACGGAAGCGGCACCTAAAAGTAGTGCGATAAGGACAAGGCGAAAAATCCTGCGTAAAAATCTCATAAATCGAGGTTTCGTACTCCTCTGTTTCCTCCTCCAAAACTTAACCAATCGTAAGCAAATTTGGAAATCTAAATGATTATGAAAGTATCTGTGTCGGACCGTTTTGCTTTTTTGGCTAATTGATATCAGTTTTGAATGCCACGCCTCTCATTGCGGCATAGTCAATTAGGCCATTTTGGCCATTTTTGAAGGGCTCTAGCGCCTTAAAAAACAAAAATATCAAAAAAAGCAAAACGGTCCGACACAGATATTGACAATATTAATCTGTGTTGAAAAAATCATTGCTCTAGCTTCAAAAACCACGGAGGAAAACGAGGAGTACGTTTGTATGGAGAAATGACCACTCCTGTTGGCTCTTAAGGTTTTGAACTTGGTACAACATTGACGATCGCTCACAATGATTGGTGCGCGCGAAATGCACTACGAGTCGTCTCAAAGTCGTGTCATAATAATATGAAACATATATTTTACAAACAATAAAAGCCGAATACTACTGTAATCGGAATCTATAGTAATTAATATTATGCTTTCTAATAAGGGCCTCTTGCACCATCCCACTCACCCGGGTTAACCGGTTAAACCTGGAATTACCATGATTACCAGTACAATTTGACACCAAGTTAACGGTTTAACCGCTTAACCCCGGGTTAGTGCGACGGTGCAAGTGCAAGTGGCGCTATTCAATTTCTTGTTCTATTCAATGTATGTACTTTCAATGGGCACCTCACACCTACTAGATAATCACCGCGTAAAGGATGACTCACGCTACACCGGGCCGGGTCCGGGCCGAGATGTCATTTTCTATGACGGCTGATCGGTGATCACGGTGCTTTCCATAGAAAACGAAGCGCCGGAAGCTCCGGCCCGGCACGGCTTGGTCTAGCGTGAGTCATCCTTAACTTAGGTACTAACTGCCTGAGGGAGCGAACCTATAAAACCTTCAAACTGAATATTTAGCGTCTGACAATACCCTTAGAATCCTAAGCGAACTTGGACGAACAATGCTTCGGCCATTTAATGGGTTCCATTCAGCAGGGGGCGAAAAGACCCCTAGCAAGTGGGGGCGAAACGACCCCCAACGGGGAGACGCTAATTGTGTCTCGGATAATGTTCTTAGAAATATTCCTAAGACTAAAGTCTGTTTGATAAAGTACTAAGTGTAGTTTTTAAAGGAAATGTTAGGATTTTAGCAGTAAATTTTTTTCGGCTCACACCGTTGTAACTACCAACTGTATTGTAAGATTTGTAAGACCTCTTTCCCACTGACGTACAGTTTTTTGCGAGTACGGTTTTCTGCAGGATCCAGTTTTCTGTAGTATACGTGCAGTATCCCGCAAACAGAATGCTCGTGTGAACATTACTATATTAGCACGTATACTACTAAAACGGGATGCAGAAAACCGTACCCGCAAAAAACCGGACGTCAATTATGGGCAAGAGCTCTCACTGTACCCCTATACGGTTACCATCAGTTTGTCACTGACATAAACGCCGTCGAGAACGTAATTTACTTTCTATACATCTCGCTCGCACTCGCATATTAGTGCAAACGGGATGTATAGAAAGTAAATTACGTTCTCGACGGCGTTTATGTCAGTGACAAACTGATGGTAACCGTACTAGTAAGTGTAAATTTCCTTCGATATCGTGACGTGACGTACGGGTTTGCGTTAAGTCTCATTCTGTATGGGATTTTGATTTTCCAAACCGCCCCGCTTGGTGCGCTGTTCAAAGTTGCGAGCGAAACCTTGAGACAACTGCGAAATCAAAAAAATCAAACGAATGGGTATTGCTATAGTTAATAAACATCAAATTGAATAAAAATATTTCCTATGTCAATATCTAGGGAGGAAAATGTGGCCTACGTTTGTATGGAACGCGGTCGTCCCCTTTCCTCTTAAATTACCTACCACAAATAACCCGTAGACAGCCTCACGACAGCAATGAAATACCGATCTGTCTCGTGCCTGTCATTCCCATCCCGCTACCAAGCTACGGCAGCAACCATTATAATATTACCTCTTATGTTTTACCTAACTTATGATCTACTCATTATAATAATACTGTTAAATCAATTATATCTAGGTTTTTTAGTGCATAGTGGTGTTGAATTTTACAATTTTATTAGTTAATTGTGTGTTGATAAATAAAAAACATCTAATCATAAGTCGAATAAGTTCTTGATCTTAAAATATGGGGCAATTACCTAATACATGAAACATCCCCATGGGTCCATAAAGTCCTCAAATAAAAATATTTTTTTTTTATAAAAACTAACCTGTGAATTTACTTAGTGTCCGACCGAAACATGTGTTTTTGCCGAAACCGAAACCGAAACTGAATGTTCGGCTTTGGTTCTAGTTTCGGCCGAAACCGAAACCGAAACCGAACCTTTTGTAGACTTGTTAAAATCGTCGATAAATGTCATAAAACTGCTTTTACACACATATTATGGGGCTGTCAACTCAACACCCAATGTCCTTGAAATTGATGTTGCTTAAGCAGTTTTTTAAGAAAATTACTAGAGTTAGACCAAGATAATTCTGCAACGATTTTGATAACACACGGAGTGCAAGTGTTATTTTAAACGTCAAAAATTCTATGAAATTATGACGTATAAATATCATTTGCACTAGTTGTACTGCGTATGCTATCAAAATAATTGCAGAATTTTCTTAGTCTAACTCTATTCATTCACCAGTCAAGCTAACATGTAGATACAGGGTCAAGCAAAAACGAGAGCGCAGCGAGCGCGAAATTTTTTGTTGAAATATAGCAAGGCCGGGTACCGATCTTCACCTGGGCCTAAAAGTCCGAAGTGCCCCAGTGAGGCGAACTTTCATGCGAAGTCAAAGCCGTGCTTCAGGCTTCAGGATAAGTAGTTGAGCACAGACTCCAACCAATGTCCATTGTATTAAAAAGCGAGATATTTCCTTGGGCGCTGGTGGCCTAGCGGTAAGAGCGTGCGACTTTCAATCCGAAGGTCGCAGGTATAAGCCCCGGCTCGTACCAATGAGTTTTCCGGAACTTATAGGTATACGAAATATCATTTGATATTTACTATTTGCTTTTCGGTGAAGGAAAAACATCGTGAGGAAGCCGGACTAGTCCCGATAAGGCCTAGTTTACTCTCTGGGTTCGAAGGTTAGTCTGACTGATGGCAGTCGCTTTCGTAAAAACTAATGACTACGCCAATTATTGGGATTAGTTGTCAATTGGACCCCAAGCTCCCATGAGCCGTGGCAAAATTTCCGGGATTACGCGAGGAAGATGATGAGTTTTCTTATTATTGCTTTGCCCAGGCCCAGTAACATGCGATAGTGCTATCTCATTTACTCCGATACAATTAGACAGTATGCGCGTTATAGGTATTAACAGCCTCTTAAGACTGCGTCTAGTGGCGCCCTCATAAGTGGAATTGTGTTTTGATAATAAACCAATTAATTTCTGTACCTATACATGAATCAGTATATGTAGGTACATGTTAATATTGTTGTCCTACTTATTCCCCAACTTTTGGTCTTTGTCACATAGTTTAGTTTCATAGTACTAAGTACCATTTCGTAAGTTTCGGCCCGGCCGAAACGTTCGGCCGTTTTTTGGCCGAAACCGAAACTACAGCCGAAACATGATTTTTTGGCCGAAACTGGCCGAAACCGAAACCGAAACCGAACCTTCGGTCGGACACTAGAATTTACTTAAATTATATATTTTTTATAAGGATACGACCCGTGAAATCATCCTTACTGCGAAATATCGATTAAGTAGGTATACAGTGTGGAAAAATGTGTCGGGCCCTGGAGGGAAACTAGGTACCTTAAATCCTTAAGTTGGCTCATTTTACTTAAAGGAGACACTCCTTTATTTTTAAAAAGGAACCAAACTGCATTCAAAGTTTTTTCGTTTTTTTCTTCAATTTGGCTTGTCTAAAAAAATCTTGAGCACCTACTCGTCAACCCGCTCACCTGCTGCGAGCAACCGCGCCACCTAGCGGACGCCCTTACATACTGTAACAGAGCGCTCGCTTACGGGTCGGAATACACCCTGTAACTAATATGGTAGCCGTCAATGTCAACAGACGGAGTGACGGGATGGTTTATGAGACACGCAGTTCTTGTGAATCCGTATCCAAGAACTTGTAAATAAAGGAAAAGGATGACTCACGCTAAACCGGGCCGTGCCCGGGCCGAGGCGTGCGACATGTCATTTTCTATGACGGCTGATCGGTTGGTACTTTCCATAGAAAAAGAAGCGCTGGAAGCTCCAGCCCGGCCCCGGCTCGGTCTAGCGTGAGTCATCCTTAAAGGCGAGTCTTTTCAAGTATTCCTTCTCCAAAGTGCACATTTCAAGAAAATATGTGAACCGGATAAAAAATTACTAATGACTTCAAAAGACCTCCGAATTCTCAAGTAGGTACTTGAAAGATTGTTAATTTATTTGTTTCTATTTATTTTTCACATCTCACATTAATTGACCGAAGCGTAGCGAAGGACTACGTTTTGACTCGGGCATTTTGCTTTTGTATGTCCGGATGTTCTCCTCTACAGGTCACAATTCTCAACCGATTCTCGTGAAATTTTGTAACTAGATTCTATGAGTAAATAAAATTTTTTTGTACATCCGGTTTTTGGAATGTTTTAAAAATGGAGGAGTCGTGATACCTCGCGCTTAAGCAAATAGTCGTATCGATATCATAAGAGTATTTTCTTTTTGAATATGTCTCAAAAATAAAATACTCTTATGATATCGATACGACTATTACTACATAGCAAAAAAAAAGAATAGATAGTATAGAGGGGTCCTGTCATTGTAAATTTTGTAGTCACTGTAAATTTACTGCCATACACGACTAAAACTCAAAATGAAAACGTATAAAGTTATCAAAAAATGTATATATATGGATAAATGATTTTATTATTTTTATATCATTTTGATCCATGTTCATTCACTGATATGATGATATCTATGTGTTAAAATTGTTAAATATGAAATGGTGTCGTCACGCCATCTAGCCGAGGATAGGCTAAAGGTGTGTGCGGCATCTATTCGAGAATGACTTTTACTTGAATTCCGAGGCACGTTTTTTCCTTGGACTTTATTCGTCTTATACGAAGTAACATATGTCTTTGCTACATAGTAAATGGCGGTATTTAGATATTTCGTTTTTATTTGAGAATGAGTAGCCGAATTTCGTCAGCTTAGCTAAGAACTATCATGGCGCATTTTGCAATCATTCACTTTTTTTCTTTGCACACAGAAAGTCTGGGTTCGATCCCCAGTAAGACAACTTTTTGTAATTTTTTTTTCACTTAAACTTCGTATTTTTTTTTTAATAAATTAAAAACTTCGTATTGTTGATTGATCAAACCGCTTTGTGGCGCTGTCATCGTGCACGGTCCCAATAAGCTATGCTCGCGAGGTCTACAGCTCACAGAGCCACTAATATAGTTTAGAAATGAAAAGATAGTCCACTTCTCATTATTTCGACAATGACACTGTTCCATGTCATGTGACAGCTTACGATAGAAAAGAAAGTCCACTCCTCATTATTCCGATATTGACAGCTAGCGCTCGTTACCCCGCGTCCACTGCAGATGATAGTTAGGGTTGCCAACAGATAGTTAAATCGGTATCGGTATTGTATTATTGTCAACAAACAGTTTTTTCTAGTGATTGAACTATAATTATTAAAAATACAAACGAAAAATTTTAGTCTTAACATTTAAATCAAATTTATTTCGAGAAATGAGTACATTATTACTATATTTTATTAGGTACCTATACTTTATGCCTTGTAGGGTACCCAGTTATTTAGGGCATAAAGTAATCAATTTTAAATAAAACGCAGGTTTTGAAATATATTGCTAAGTCAATTGGGGCCGTAATAGATGATTATACTTTATGCACGAGAGAATAAAAAGCAACTTTATGCCGTTTACACGCGACATAACACCAACTTTACGAGCATGAGAAATAAAAATTAAAATTAGGATACCTACTATAATAATCAAAATTGTTATAGTAATGTAT
Source organism: Cydia splendana (assembly GCF_910591565.1). Classification (NCBI taxonomy): domain Eukaryota; kingdom Metazoa; phylum Arthropoda; class Insecta; order Lepidoptera; family Tortricidae; genus Cydia; species Cydia splendana. The sequence goes on from NC_085962.1 coordinate 645,030, forward strand.
AAACTATAGGTACCTAGCTCAAGTTTGACAACCCTACGAACTTTGTAAAGCGTCAGCGGTACCGTAATCGCTGGCGTACTTTTTGTAATAATGTCCTATCAATGTCTCGTGTAATAACACAAGGTTTATTCTTGAACGAACCACTATCGATTTAGCACACTCTCGGCTCGATTCGGAAAATGAATTAGATTTCTACTAGACTTCAACAAGTTACGATACGGATAATTTAAAGATATTTGTAAGATATATAATTATGTCAAATTTGACGTTTCCGCGATTCTGGAGGTCCTCTTGAACGATTTCGACAAGTTATGACTTAGATATCCAAGTCACATCTAGTCGATATCTAATGTAGATCTAGTTGATCTCTAAATCGTCTCAAGATCTTGTGATTATCTCGAAATCCGAATAGGCCTGTCGGTCTTGTTGTCCGATATCCGGAATCAATACCCGTATTGAATATAGACAATTAAAAATCTTTTTTCCGGGTGAAATTAGTACTTATACAAAGAAAATGGTCTGATAAGAATATTTTGTTACATTATTATAATTTATTAACATAATGCGACCAAAGCCTCCAGTGCCCAGGGCTGGAATCGAACCAGCGCCCCTGCTATCGCGGCAGGTACCTAAAACCCCTCGGCCACCCGGGTCAGGTCGATTTTTTGCAAGTACAGTCGCCATCAGATATATCGGAGCGGCCAAGGTGTTCACAATATCTGAACACGCGCTCTAACGCCCTGACAATAGAGGCGTGTTCCGATATTTGTGAGCACCTTGGCCGCTCCGATATATCTGATGGCGACTGTACCTACATATATGCAATTTCCCGAGGGCTTATGGCGCCCTCTCGCGCCAAATGAATATAAACATTGGGGTAGGAAATAACACAAGATAACTTATAAAAAAAAAATAGTTTATTCTAATAGTAATTAAATATTCAAATTAACATAAAACGACCTACAGAACGACTACACAACTAATAGTTTACTATTCTAGAATTATACTTAGGTATTCTGGCATTTAGAACTTTGTCCATCTAAGTTTAATCGATACAGTCTGGCTTTAAGTTCTATAACGTGGTTGAATGTTGAAACTTGTCAACTTGCCGAAAACTGTAAGCCCTAACTGACTTGAGAGTTTATTTAAGACCCTTAGTATTATTGACCGAGTGTTACCGAAGGTCTCTGTTTCAGCTTGGCCAATAATGCTTTCGTTTGTTCGGATGTTCTCTGTAGGTTGCATTTTTCATTTTTCTATCGTTTCGATTTTTGGAAAACGTTCAAAATGGTGAAATTGCCATAAAGGACTTAAGTGCAAGTAGCACGTAAGACCATTTGTGAGTTCACTGTATTGGAGCCCATATCAAAGAATGAATAAAATTTTGAGGAGACTTTTTTATCTCGTAGGTATAAGGATCGAAACACCTCGTGATTTTGAGCGGAAATAATATGAAAATTCCAAATTCGAAAGTTAGGGGGAACATTTTTAATAAAAATGCCCTTATACCACAGACTATATAACCAATCTCTATTCACGCTTTTCCAATCAGCCAGAGACAATAGACCGACACTAGTTTTCAATCAAAACCGGATATCCGCCTTGCAAAATGGCGGGCTAAATCGAATTCTTTATTGGAATTTAAAGGTTTTTTTTTTCGAGACCAATCTCTGGCGCGATTCGTTGTTCAAAATAAATATTGGCAAAGCTTGCTTCACTAAGATTTTTCTTTTAAATAATAATTCTTTCAGCATCAAATAAAAATAAGCTTATTTTGAAACTATTCTATGCCCTGTTAAGGACTCTTTGTCACACATATGCTTCTATAATCGGATGTGGCTTCAAAATTCATATAATCTCAAACAAACGTGACAAACTAAAAGTCAAACATTTGAACTCACGGGGCAAAGTTTCGTCGGAAGCCGAAATTCGTAGGTAACTTTGCTCAAGCACTTATTTATGCAATTAAAGCTGCCAGTTTTGAGTTTTGAGTGTTGTTATAAATATGTAACTTTTTGCCTTGTTACAATGGTGTTAAGGCTGATAATTCTGTACATATTTAAGACGTTAGTTGTGCACAAGACAAATAAGAAAGAAAATTCTTGGGTCACTGGCTGAGCGATTCATAAATGTAATTTAAGTACTCTAATTTTACGATACTTTGGTTATTCCTATTTGATTTTGAGTTACAGAATGGATACTTGGGGAAGACATTTGTGATCAGTGATGTAATTTTCATCATTTCCATCTTCACCACTTAAAAGACTGCCTTTAACAGAAAACGCACTATTTAATTACACGAACGGGTCTACCGCGATATGATTTCATTGATTTTACCTTAAATTCTGACGTCAAAATCATATCGCAGTAGACCCGTTCGTGTAATTAAAAATGTGTACAAAACGCGAGAGTTTAAAGTGTTATATAGAAAACGCACTGTTACCTATGGTATAATTATAAATACCGCAAAATTGACGTTGTTTCAACTTACCTCTGTTTCAACTCACCTGTTTTCCCTGCCATTCATCTTTATTAGAAACTAGACTAAACTAGATCCAACTGGAAGACAAACTCCAAGTTCAAGCCAAGTTTTAAAGGTTTTAAACTTTGTAGAGAATGTTTAAACAGGTAGTTAAGAGGGTTTACTAATATGTGGCCGAAAATTGTATGGCAAATTATCACTACCCAAACTATTTTTCCCATAGTATAATTTGGCAAAACTATCAGATGGCAGACCAATGTTTCGCATATATAACATGTCGCAAATGATTATTTACAATATTATCGTATAGCAAAATATTTAGTTGGTCATCTTTCAAAATGTCTTTTATTGTTATGTCGAATGTATTGATAGGCATAAATTATTTTTAGCCTAATATTGTGAATAACGTACCTATCCCTGGGAGCAGTTTCGTTTTTAGGGTCATAAAAAAAAACCCTAACCTACCTATCTCTGGGAGCAGTCTCGTTTTACGGGTCATAAAAAAATTACCCTAACCTACCTATCTCTGGGAGCAGATTCGTTTTTAGGGTCATCAAAAAAAAAATAACCCTAACCTACCTATCTCTGGGAGCAGTTTCGTTTTACGGGTCATAAAAAAAAATAACCATAACCTACCTATCTCTGAGAGCAATTTCGTTTTTAGGGTCTTAAAAAAATAACCCTAACCTACCTATCTCTGGGAGCAGTTTCGTTTTACGGGTCATAAAAAAAATGCTAAATATAGTTGTGATCCAATAAAAATAAGTATGCGAAATTTCAATTTGGGCAAACGTTATTTAACAATAAATAGTTAGGTATAATAAAACATTTGCTTAGTAACTATTTTTCTAAATGAATCGTGGTAAAATGAACATCTGCTAAATAAAATAGTGTTCAAATAAAAATTATGCTAAATAATAATATGCTAAGTATTGGTTTGCCAACTAAAAGTACTGCAATAAGTTGGTTGGGAAGTGAAATTAGGCGAAAAATATTTCGGCGAGATGGCAGTACACCAGTTAAGAGATTTCAGAGGGATGTCTTCGATACTTAAACTATCTAATGTATCTTTCTTAGTGCGTTCTAACCTTCGAGCAACACGGAAGGGAGGCGGCATTCGCACTATTTCCCCTCTGCCGAGGTACAAGATTAGCGCGTCAATCTAATCTAGCGCGGGTAATAAAACTAGTTGCACTTGGATTTTTCACTAGCCCGAGTCCAGACGCGCGCGTGAACACTGCTGCACAAAAATGCCTGTTTGCTCGGTTTTTTGTTATAAAAAGAGGTCGGGGACATCAAATTTACAAACAGAAAGTGTTACATTTCACATGTAATATTTTTTTTTACATATCATACGTTTAATTACATTCAAACACAATTATTATATTTTAGTCTCATGTAATTGTTAGATTTATCGATTTTGCTCGCTCAGTACAAATTGTGGATCGGTCGAGCGACAAATCCGACTTCTCATCTCTCAGAATACAATAACATACTTCAACGAAAATGTGTTAGTGTGCGTGTTGTGACACTTGTCACTCGTCCGTACACAAAAAGAGATCGAGGTTTGCAAGATTTGTCTTTGACGTGTGTCATTTTCTACGTATTTGTGTCGTCATTACAGATTGGATTTTGTATGTAAGTGTGTGAGAAGTGCGACTGTGTGCACCTTTCCCCCCGCGAAAAATGGCAGAAAGATTTGTACGGTGAGATATCGCTTGGGCCCCTCCCTTCCGATGTGTCGGAAGCCGGTGTTGCTCGAAGGTTCTAACGCACTGCGATTAATTTATTGCGGTTTCAGTTTAATAGGGGGTATTACTGCAATGTTCTGCCGCCAGAGTGCAACACTAAGCTAGCTAGTAAACCATAGAGTAACTTATGAATAATAATGAATAATAATAATTATCAGAGTTAACGTGTACTAACATTGTTATAGCATTTTGAACAGCCAAAATTCATCACCATAACCAACACTTTTCTCCACTATATTTACAATAGCCCCTTCGCCTGTTGGGACCGATTTACGGGTATCTATTTGTACCCGTGAATGGATTCTAGCAGGTGTATTACATAACAGCAAACTTCTCCAAAGGGTCTCTACGTGTTGGATCTGTATCCCCACGCACGCCTATCAAATGACCGGGATGTATATACCCGTGAGTTTATAAAAGATAATCAGAGTGATAGAGACGTTGGATAACGAAATTTCGATTTTGTTGTTTCGCGGTAGACCCCCAAATTGTGATGGATTGTGTTAGTAGCGCCGCCTAATAGCAGAGTTTCGCGTAATATTTCCCATTCCGAGCGGTTTCAGTCTTGCAAGAGCGTGCGCTGAATCATGCCGTACGTTACAATTTTTGCGGTTCTGAAACCGTAAGAAATTAATCGCAGTAAGTTCTAAGCCAATGTCAGTTATAAGATTTAAGCAAATTTCTTACATATTAGAGCTATATCTATTAGGTATATCTAATCCAGATCTACTTAATCCTTGATACATCATTAAAATCAGAATACGACACGCCTGTACGAGTCTGATTCTTTGCCATTTACTTTTAAACTCGATTACAAAAAAAAGTTCATTTATTTCGACCCCTGTAATCAAACTGAAAGTGACTTTTAGAAACTTTCAATTTAGTTTCTGAGTAGTCAACTTAAAACTATCTTACCTAGACAACTTTCTGAACAACTTTGTTAGCTATTGTTGATTGGGAGCTGAAGGCGCGGTCACGAAACGCGGTAGCGACAAGCGGACAGCGGAACGGAGTTTCTAGTCTAAAGGCGCGGCCACGATACGCGGTAGCGACAAGCGGAGTTTGGATAGTGGATTGGAGGAGTTTGGATTGGATATTAGATAATAGTTATGGATATTGGATAGAACGAGAAGTCAGATTGTGGCGTCTAAAGACGACAATTAAGGTTGTCTTCATAAGTTCATTCGATAGCCTGACGTGGCGTATGCGTTTGCGTTAAGTGTCATTTTGTATGGGATTTAGAGTTTCCAAAACGTCCCGCTGTTCAAAATCCCATACAAATATAGACAAACGGCAAACGCGAACGCTCGTCACGCTATCGAATGAAATTTATACTTGAAATGAGGCTCAGTCATTTCACTCATTTCATAGCTAGTTGTGATTCGCCGCTATCGCTACCGCTGCCGCCCGGTGTCGTGGCCGTACCAAAGTTCCACAGAGTGCAATGTAAAGCAATTGAAGTCGAACTAGGAGTTCGTCGAGGATCCGAGTTTCAAGGGTTTCAGTCGATAGTAACTTCTACGTTTTGGCTGCGAGTTAGGTTTAGTAAAGGTGACGTTCGGATTTCGGCAGCAGTACTTATTGCAGCGCGACATTACTGCAGGAAACGTCAAATTCATATGAATTAATTCATTTTAATAAGGGCATTTATTTGTGTGATGAAGACAGATATTTGTTCCTGAGTCATGGGTGTTTTCTATGTATTTAAGTATTTATAAATATGTATATATTATGTTATATCGTTGTGTAAGTACCCACAACACAAGCCTTATTGAGCTTACTGTGGGGCTTAGTCAATTTGTGAAGGAATGTTCTGTAGTATTTAATTACTCGATAAATTGACATTTTCTGCAGTTATGCAGTCGAGAGTCGTATAGTACAGATAGTGACGGCGAAAGTGGCCAAATATATTGTAACACACTTGTGTAATGTTACTATAGAAATAAGGATGTGTTGCGATATATTTGGCCACCCTGGCCACCACTATTGATGCTGACTGCACCAGACATACTTAGCTATATGTGGCTATGTGAAATTTCAAGTCGTTTTAAAATAAGAGAGCGTAACTTGGATTGTATGGCGGCGGCTATGTTCGTGACTCTAAGCATCAACTTCGGCATGTCAACAAATATATTACATGCAAACTTTAAAGCAGACAACCCTCCGCTAACTAAAAGTGTTGATCGCTTGCAGATTAACTCTGTAATTAATGTTGAAAGCAACGCCATCGCTCGTTAGTTCGCTTAGCATAGACATAATATCCGAATAGACTCCTCATAATAAATCACATTTACAACCGGGTTTATCGCGGTTACTACCTTGTAAATGTGATTTGACACGTGTTAAAAACGTGAAAGTTTTAAATGTTAATTAAAACCAAAATATTACTTCGCTAATCCGCGAAAAGATAACGTGCTAGTCAATCAGTGCTAACCCGTTATACTTACTTGCGTATTAATAATGCGTAATGTATTGCGTAATGTTAGATTAGACTACTCATATCGCCAAGGAGTTTTGGCCGAAGGGTTTCAAGTTCCGGCGATGCCGGTTCCGGACACTCTGGGGTTCCGTGTATAATGTATCGTCGTCATAATTGTGTGTTTTTTAGTTTTAAGATTTATTTGGGATATTCTACTTTTCATTGTCCGTTTCGGAGTCAAATTAAAAAAAAACTTTGCACACTTAAACCGCTGAACCGATTTTTTTTTTGATGAAATTTGGTATGAAAATATTTTGAGACCCGGGGAAGAACATAGGATTATCGTCATCGTCATCATTTTACGTAGACGAAGTTGCAGGCTGAAGCTAGTAAATAAATACAGTTGGTGACGACACCTGTTCCCGTACCATGAGTCACTGACAGTGTCAAAACTGACATAATATATGCTAACGTCTACGTAATGGCTCCTCTACACGATGGGCCAGCGCCGGCCACTCCAAGGGACGCAGCCATGAGGTAGAATGAGATAGCAATATCACTTGCTCCTTCTAACGCATAAATGCGTCCCTTGGAGTGGCCGGCGCTGGCCCATCGTGTAGAGGAGCCATAATTCACTTTCTGTACATCTCGCTCGCATATATGTCTATGTCGTTCAACTATATCGTTCTGAAAACTAATTTAGAAGTTGTGACATTTGATATGAGACACGAGGAAGGGAATTTAAATTATTGTAGTTGAAATACTAACTAATATTACATATGTAATCTGAATGCGAAAGTAATGCGAAAATAATAAAGCAAACACGCTTTCGAGATAGATTTTCGTACATTGACCCGCCTGTTGACATCTCTATCGCACGCGCATAATTATACCTATTGCTATCCCGCTCATGATGCCGGAGTTAGACAGCAATATAATAATTATGCGCATGCGATAGAGATAGCAACGGGCGGGTAAAGGTACCAAAATCTATCTGGTGGAACGCGTTTCTTCTTTAGTAGCATGGATATAAAAAAAATTAAACCGTTTATTTTTATATAGAATTAAATTTCAATTATAACTATTATATTGTATATTATTATATTATTATAGCAACTCTAACAATCAACTTTGACAGAAATTTATTTGTAAGTACCATATAAAAAGGGACCAGTTTTCTTTGCACTGTAGTGTATATTCTCACTTAACCCACTACACGCCACAACATCTATTGGAAGCGCCAGGCGAAGTTATGGCACTTAGCGGTGTGTTATTATCATTGCCTGCCAAGCGCGGGCAATATAATAAACAAATAAATATCCTTACCAGGACTTGAACCCCGGACCTCCTGCTTCGCAGGCAGGGTCACTACCGACTAGGCTAGGAGGTCGTTAATTTAAAATAGGAGTACGATCTTTTCTTGAAGGTTTCAGGTCGTATCAGTCTGGAAATATCATACCGCGGCTCTGGAGATACCATACCGGTCTGGAGATACCGTACCGGTTTGGAGATACCATACCGGTCTGGATAGATACCGTACCGGTCTGGACAAGCGATGGATGGATTTTGTGAAAGAGGATGGGTTGCCCTCTTCTGGCATAATATCGTTTGTCAGCAATACACTTCGCATAACATGTATCGCAGAAACACTTTTAGTCGAATGATAATTTTGCATAACTATTGCTTGGCATTACTATTACTACGCATACAATACATTTTGCAGCATTTTATTTAGCAGAAGATTACTTTCGCCGACTTTAGTTTATCATAATTTTATGTACCATAATCATCCTGCAGCATACTCTTATTATGACATAGTAATATTTTCTGCTAGTAGAAAAGTGGGTTAAGTAAGAACTGTGACCCCAACAAAATTGACCCTGTGCCAGAAAAGAAGGTTATATTAGGTTGGAACTGCGGCCTCCTATAAAACAACGAACGGCTGCCGGAAAATTAGGTTAGGTTAATAGAACTGCGAACCCCTACAAAAACGAACAGCTGCCAGAAAAGTAGGTTAGGTTAGGTTAGAACTGCGACCTCATACAAAAAGTGAACGGCTGCGAGCAAACTAGGTTAGGTTAGAACTCCGACCTCAACAAAAACGAACAAATGCCAGAAAAAATTATTAGGCTAGAGCAGTGGTTCTTAACCTGGGGGTAATTACCCCCGTGGGGGTAAAACTGGTATTTTACGGGGGTAATAAGTTAACCTAATATAACCATACAACAAACGTACACGTTTTATTTTTTATTACCATTGGGAGGAGGGGTAAAATCAGGTTCCCTAGTTAGTCATAGGGGTGACTGGACTGAAAAGGTTAAGAACCACTGGGCTAGAGCATAACATTATGATACCTATCAGTAGATTATGAAATTAATTTCATAATATTTTTACCCGACGGACTTTATAGTTAGGTACTGATTATTTTATCTTATAAACACACTTTAAAAAACCGGACAAGTGCGAGTCGGACTCGCCCACCGAGGGCTCTGTACTTTTTAGTATTTGTTGTTATAGCGGCAACAGAAATACATCATCTGTGAAAATTTCAACTGTCTAGCTATCACGGTTCGTGAGATACAGCCTGGGGACAGACGGACGGACGGATGGACAGCGGAGTTAAGACTCCGCTGTCCGTCCGTCTGGTACTACTAAGGTAATAGGGTCCAGTTTTACCCTTTGGGTACGGAACCCTAAAAACTAGCAAACAGCAATTCCATCATAACTCTATCCACGTGTATGTTACCTCTTCACACGTTAACCGCTAAAGTGATTTAGATGGAATTTGGTATGCAGATAGTTTGAGACCCGTCGAAGGACAAAGGGTAGTTTCATTAAATCTTTAACACCATTCCTCGTAGACGAAGACTCAACTTGATAACTTTATGCCACCGAAATATTATGCAATACATTTATCTGCGAAAACATATTCGTTTAAAAGACTATTATGAACAGCAACAGTATGCCAAAACATGGTTCTGGATTTTAAAACTCTGCGAAGTGATTGTATGCTAAATGATATATGCGAAAGGTAATTCTGCCAAACGACATTTCTGCCAAGTAACATTATGCAATACAAAAATCTGTCAAAAAACTTTCTACAACACATTAGTAAACCAAAGAGGATATAAGAAAGAAAGCAGTGAGCGCCTAGGTGACGAAAGATAGAGAAGAATGGAAGAGAAAAACATGTGCCGACCCCACATAACGTGGGATAAGGGCAGGAAGGAGATAGGTTTGGAAATATAAAAGGGCGACAGTTCATTCCACAGTTTGGCTGTGCGTTGAAGACTGCCAACTATCTATGAGGTGAAGATGGAAATCTTGAGAGATATGGTGTAAGAAAAGCATTGAATTATATATTACTATAGAGAAGCCATCCTAAACAATGAAATTGTTGCAATCGCAATCTGTACCACGCGTCGTAAGTGCCGTAAAATTCATCGGGCTTACGCATTCACGCTCCGCTTCTATGGTTTGTTGTCAAAACAACAACTCATGACGCAAAATAGGTACTGATTCTGAGTGCCGGTTCTATACGTAGTAATAATAGTTCAATGAAGGAGAGGGTATAATCATAACGTATGAGCAGGGCCGTTTTAAACTATGCTGCTGGGGCCCCTGGGCACATAATAATTTGGGGCCCTTTTGGAAAGTAAAGAAAGCCAATTAAACTAACATTTATCTACTATGATCTGTTTATTATGGGTAGGTAATCAAATATAATGTTACTGTCTGTCCTTCGGGGCCCCCTGAAGATGGGGGCCCTGGGCACGGGCCCCGTGTGTCCTTATGGCTATATGGAGCCATAATGTGATTAGATAAAGATAAAGATAAAAAATAGTTTATTCAAGTAGGCATATTACAATGCGCTTATGAACGTCAAATAAAGCTATACCGGCTCCAACCGTACGCCTCTGCCTCGAGAAGATTTAAATCCCCCCTCAATTGGAGGAGGCTATCGCAATACGGGACCGGCAACAAACTCGGCGGGACACATCTTTTCAAAACATTATTACATCTTATAATTAACATGCATTACGAGTAAATAAGAAAAATACAATTTAAATGACTATAGAATTCATGCAATTATACTCAGTAAGTATATAACTTTAGAGAAATATGATTTAAAAAAACATATATGTACATGAGATCATACAAGATTTGTAGTGTTTAGTTTTAAAATAAATATTTTTTATAATATGTATGCTAGTTTTAAGGTATTTATGTATGGGCCACTAGTTGCCTGAAATAAAAAATTTCATTTCAAAGACGGTACTGCGTATGAGTTTTTGGCTCGCTTCTCGGAAGCAATGGGAATAAGCTACGCTATTTGTCGCACGCGCCACTAACTTTTACCGACTTTTATTAATATAATAAAGCATAAGGGTAATGCTATGAGACACATGCGGTTTTGTTTGCCGACTAATGTGTTATGATTGTGGGAAAGAATATTATAGAGGCTGTACGCAGAGGAATTGAATGCACAAAACACAACCGTCATAAGCATTTTACCATATTTACTATCTTGCATAGTTGGTACATTTATTATTGCCAGGTGAGCTGATATTTATTTTGTTATCGAATTTATTTCCATCGTCAGATTTCGATAAAATTTGGTTCATATAGTTCCCTATTCCCATGCGTTACGACAACGTATGGTGTATTCGTAACTCAGTCCAAAATTTCATACATTTTTTATTAAGATAAATTGAGATGAGAAGCTCTTCAAACCAACAAAATTTTATCTAAATCTAAAGGAAAAGAAAATTAGCCAACAGATAAAAAATCGTCCTTTATCCCTTTAACGGCCAAGTCTAAAAAAATCCTCAATTCAACACTCATCGCCAATCTATAATCCTAAAAAAACTGTACAAATAAAATACATAAATATGATTGATGGGTTATACGCTAAAACTTATGAAATATTTATTTTATAGTGCGTTACAGTCAGACTGATATTTATTTATATGAACATAACGCTTAATTCTCGTACCTTGTTTCTTTAAGTACTAAAATGAGAAAATTCATTTGAAAGCAGACCTCATTAAAACAAGATCCAATTAATTATCAACTCAAAGAATATTAAAATATTCAAAATAAGTAAAAGAACAAACTGAAACCCAGAGTACTTGTGACAAGGCACCAATTATCTAACTCACACAGACCGCCCATAGGCCGAGAGCTAGCCACGGGAAATGACAAAAATAAAATAAAATTATATACGTTCCACTGCTGCACAGGCCATACGAGGGAGGATTGGCTTTTTGGGTTAGTGTACCTGTAAAGGGTACTGAAGAGCGAGCGGTTCCCAAGGAGAAGCTCCCTGTTGCCGGTGTGGATGAGGAGGATTTCACACTGGTATCAAGAAAGAAGAAGGCGCGCACGGCGCCTCGTAAGACTCAGTGTGGTACCGCCGAACCGGCTAACTCTGGCTTGCGGGTTGCTACACCGAGTAAGGCGCTATATGTGTCGCGCCTGCACTACACCGCCACGGCTGCTGAAGTGGTGGAGTACATACACCAGAAGACCGGTTACTCGCTGAGGGTGTTCCAGCTTCGATCGCGCCACTACGTGCACTTCAACTCTTTTGTGGTACGCGTGTCGCGACCGCTGCAAGAGACCATCGAGTGCGCCGACTTCTGGCCGAAAGGTGTCGTGTTTCGGAGGTTCCGGGGCAAACTGCCGAATCCGACACAAGAACAGCCGATTCAACGGAGCCACGCCGTTTTGTCGCATAAATAGTGTTTAGTTTTTAAGTTTATAATATATATATATGTATGTTAGTCTGTAAGGTATTTGTAATATGGGCCTTGTTGCCTGATTTAAATTTTAAATAAAAATAAATAAATAAATAAATAAATAATAGTCCCCACGTTGGCCCAATTGCGGTTGGGGACCTCACATACACTTTTTAATTTTTTCGTGGATTTGTGCAGGTTTCGTCACGATATACCATTATATACCATTATAATAAAACAATCTGACCTTAGCCATTGGACAAACCCTGAAATCCTAAGTAGGGTTACTTCTCAGAAATGCTCTAACGGTAATATTTTTTTTAATTAGAACAAAAGATACTAAAATAAATTATCAAACAAAAGTTATTTCCAATAATCGACAACAAAAAGAAACATACTGTATTAATAATTGGCAGTGCTTTTGACAATTTGTTTGAAAATGTGCGGCAATGATGGCATTTGTCAAAAGTCAGAAACTTATTAATGTCATAAATAAAAAAGATAATCAAAACGGTCGAAGAAGGTTTCATACTATTTATTACCTCAGGAGCTACTAACACATACAGGTTGCTCCAAAATAAAAATATCGTAATTTGTTAATTTCTTCGTAACCGCTACACCGATTGGTATGATACTTTGTATACTGGTTCTAAATACCCTAATGCATATGTACATTTCGGCTTTGTCCAATGGCTAGGGACACCCTGTATAATATATAATCTTATAGTAGCTTTAATAATAATAGGTAGGTATATACTGTTAAAATAAGAGCCGCAACATGTCGATATTTTTCTAAGATTCCGACCTTATAGGCTGAGCCTAGTGTGAGTATTTAATTGTACTGTTTCTCTTGGAATGCTGATTTCTTGAATTACATATTATACTTACCTATTTTTTTTTCTAGTGTACCATTTCGTTTCATTTCATTTATTGAATGCCAACCATGGTGTTACAAGGTGTTTACATATTTATAATAATAACATTATAAAATACAGCATGGACCCGGGGTAAGCTCTTAGTCTATAATTCGCAGTAGACCGCTGAAATCCTCTCCGAAACTCCACCAATAAGTTTTGGGTATAATTTTTGTGTAAAGAGGCAAATTATGTTATTATTCATGTTTGAAGTTTCCAGGCTGATGGACTTGTTATTTGGAATGGTATTTAATGAGGGCTTCAGAGATTTAAAGCACTCGTTGGTAAATATGCTCATTTTGTTAATTTTCATATTTAGTTGTGTAAAAGACATCATGACTTATTTCTTCAAACAAAAACGTCACTTTTGACATAATATATCTAATCCATATCGTGTATAGACGTAATATTTGACGTAAGTACCTTAAAGTTCGAATCGGGCCGTCAGGTATATGTGTTATTTTATTGCTGGGTGAACCAATCCATTTTTGTCACTCGCTACCATAGTTACTCTCACAAAAATATTGACATCTATCGTATACAGAACCCCTAGTGTAAATTTCATTCGATAGAGTTCGCGTTTGCGTTATGTCTATTTTTGTATGGAAAACTCAAAATTCCATACAAAATGACACTTATTTAAACTTTCACGATTATTGAACATTATTAAATTGGACGACGGGACTTATTCCGGGGGTTATTTCGTTCCAGTCACCTGGCGTTTATAAAATAGATTGCAGTTGTGGTAGTTCCTATATCGGAGAAACTAAGCGCACCATAGCAGAAAGAGTTAAGGAACATATCGCAGCTGTTAAAAATCGTCAGGTGAACAAGTCTGCCGTGGCTGAGCATTTGCTGGAGTCAGGACCAAACCACTGGATTGAGCTGCATAACCCTAAAATCCTTTCCACGGATCGTCATTTCTACAGTAGAAAAGTGCGGGAAGCCATTGAAATCAAAAAACATTGCAATTTCAATCGGGACGAGGGTTTTAAGATCTCATCCACGTGGAATCCAGTCATTAGTAAATGTAAGCGGAAACGAATATCGACAGTCGATAAATCGAATATCGTTAGTGTTGTGTGTCGACAGAGTAACATCCCTAGTGCGCAAAACGTTCAAACTGATAAACAAGACCAAGTGCGGGTAGTTCGAAAAACTCGCGCGGCTAGAAGACGTTGATGTCAAAGACTTGAGCCAGTCTTCTCCGAGACCACGGGCACAACGCCGTCCTCGAAACGTCGGAGGTAAATCTTAAAACTTAAATACGCGATTAAGTCCCGTCATCCAATTTAATAAAATGACACTTAACGCGAACGCGTACGTCACGTCACGCTATCGAATTAAATTTACACTGTACAGAACTTTATTACTTCAAACTTCATAGCACACAGAAGGAATGACTACATTTCATATGTCCAATAGAAAAAATGATCAACTCTCTCTAATGTCGCATAAAACTCGCTGTAAACCGTTTTACGTGATGTATCGACGGTTTACGGCCATCCAAAGATCCCAGTAAAGTTTTGATGGCCCATTATGAAATATTGGTGACCCAAAAGCAATCAAGATAATGCAGACAATAACATTACGGAGTTTGGTATTCGATTAAACAAGTTCGAGTCCGTAGTGTTGGGAATGAATCGAGTCTGGAGGTCATCTTTAAGACTCGACTCGGATTCTTAATAGACTTCTGGACCTCTCCTGGGTATAATGCATGACTTCTGGGTATAATTTTATGTGCGTGTATTGGGTACAATTAGTTTTAGAACTAAGGCGATTTGTTTACCTTTGAAAATAGTTATTAATATTATTCTACCTACTGTTCCAATGCAGTGATGTACTGATGTATCACTATATTCAATAGAAATTCAAGTCGTTTTTAGAGAAAACTTTTGAGTCTCTTTTGAGTCTAGAGTCTAGTATATGCAACCAATTTTAACATAAATTATCCATGTAAATTATAGCTTACTGTAGACTTGTACATTGAGTCGCGCTCCATATAGGTAAGTTTTTTTATAACTGTGTAGACTTATACATAAAATCGATAGAATATACTTAATTGTTACCATCCCTAGTCCAATAAGTGTTGGTTCCTACTTGTAATGGGCTTAGTTGGGGTGTAAAGGGTGTCATTCTGAATCCCTAACAACGTTTGTCCTAAAGTCACTTGCCCTAACTGGTTTGTCCTAATGGGCACATGCCCTAACGATCAATTGTCATAACTATTATTTTTCATAATGTAATGGTTAGCCTAAGACTCATTTGCCCTAAGCATTTGTACCATAACTATCAAGATCCCTAATGTTTTTTACCATATTCTTCGAAATCCCTAACAATGTTTGGCATAAAATAACATGTTCTAACTGTTTTGACCTAATGGCTATTACCCTAATGATCAATCGTCATAACAGTTACTTTTCCTATTGATCAATTATCATAACAATTACTTTCCACAATGAATGGTAACGAACTGTTGCCACAAAAGTGGGTTAGGTTAGGTTAGAACCGTGACCCTCGCAAAATGGAACTGCTGCCACAAAAGTGGGTTAGGTTAGAACTGCGACCATTGTAAAAACGAAATGTTACCACAAAAGTGGGTTAGGTTAGGTTAGAACTGTGATCCTCGCAAAAACGAACTGCTGTCACAAAAGTGGGTTAGGTTAGGTTAGAACTGCGACCATTGTAAAAACGAAACGCAATAGGGAAATCAAAATTAGGGCATACGAGTGTTAGGTCAAGCAACGATAGGCTAAGTGAAATTAGGTAACATGATGGTATATATAATTTTTAGGCCTAACAATTAGGCAAAAAAATAATTATGCTACATAACATTAGGATAAATACTCAATATGGAAAGTGTCATTAGGGAAAAAGATATTAGGACAAAAAAAAATCGCCCATTCGATAATAGGGAAACCAAAATTAGGGAATACGCGCGTTAGGACATCTGATCATTATGACAAACAATATTAGGGAATGCAAAGATAGGAGAAAAGATTTTAGGGATTCAGATATAGATCCGGGTGTAAATATGCTGCGTGTTGCGAACAGAGAGGTTTATGATAACTTACTAAAAAAATTTGGGGGTAAATACTTAGTGAATAGAATCAGGCGTTACTTTGCGGAAATCCATACTAATTAAAACCAAAATATTACTTTGCTAATCCGCGAAAAGATAACGTGCATTCCAAATTTCAATTGGAATTTTTCCATCTCACTCACACTTGCACGGTAGGGGGAGTGGTCAAGGTATAAATATGGCCGACCATTCTAGACAGGTCATTCCGTTGCCGGGCGTCAGACCGTCAACAACTCCTGAGGATGCCTCGTAGAGAGGCGAAACACGTGTCGAGGTTTATTCTTTTGGTGGTGGTTTGTTATATTTATTTGCGTATTTATTTTTGCGGTGGGAGGGTGGGAATATTAATTGCATGTAAAAATACGCAAGTAAGTATAACGGGTTAGCACTGATTGACTAGCACGTTATCTTTTCGCGGATTAGCAAAGTAATATTTTGGTTTTAATGGGTAAATACTTGAAAATACCAGTTATACATATGTACCTATGTTAAAGACAAACGTCAAATGCCAAACAACAAGCGTAAAGGACACACTTATGCGGCAGAAGGAGATGAATATATGGATGTATCATGTATCGGTTGAAGTTCAGTGACGCTCACAATTATTATTTTACAATTTCTTGTTGGTTTTTACAGTTAACAAAAACACAAAAAGAATATTTGTCATTTTATAAATATTTACCCTTACAATATGGCACTTAAAACCTTCGCCTTTTGATAAAAACATAATTATGGTAACATCCTTAGCGATCCAGTAAGTGTTGGTTCCTACTTGTAATGGGTTTAGTTGGGGTGTAAATATGCTACGTGTTGCGAACAGAGAGATTTATGATGGCTCGCTAAAAAGCTATTTGTTCGTTAAATGTTTTGGTTCTTTGGAAGATTGTTTGTAACAGTACCTAACTGCTTTTCTTTGTAGGAAATAAATTTGGGCGAGGGGTTAGTGTGACGGACGTTCGATGGGATTTTGAACGCCGCGCCAAGCGGGACGTTTTGGAAACTCAAAATGCCATACAAAATGACACTTACGCAAACACGTACTCGTATAGTTTTTCGATTTGTAACAGGCCCCGACGGCTAATCCTTTGTCTATTGTTAAGTTAAACCGCACGTGCTACTTACCTGCAAAAAAGGGTCTTAATTATTCTAATTGACACCTGAGCGCGTGCTAGTCCAACGCTCAAAAACCAAGTGTAGGTGCGCTCTCCAATAACGCGCCTTTGTTACGTATCTCGATGATATTTTATACTGGTTCTGTAGCGTTCGACTTACCGGCACTCAGTAACCGTAGTACTGAGTTCCGGCAATTCGAAGGGACCACACACAGCCTCGCAAAATATTTTTCCAATAGTTCATTTTGAATCTTATTGCAATTTCCATTCCATAGGAGTTGTAATTCAATAACCGGTTAAAGTGACCGAACGATTTTTTATGCAGGTGGTAGCACGAGCGGGTTTACTTAACATTAGACAAAGGGTTAGCCGCTCGGGGCCAGCTACAAATCGAAAGACTCATGTCACGCTTTTCCAATGAAATATACACTAGGGATACCTACTGTATGTTAAATAAACATTTTGAATGTTTATTATCAATCAAAAGCTATTCAATGTCAACTTTCTTTAGGTATGTTACATATACGTTTCATTTCTACATCTAAAATATAATCTTAAAATTGTCTTATTTGACCTGATGTTTTTCTGAAATCTGATTCGATTGAGGAGTACCTACGAATATAAAAGATAGGTACATAAGATCAGTAAGATTTTATCAGAATAGAATAATATTTATAAATACTGAGAAAACCATTTGCCATTGGTTTGACCGTAGCAGAAAAACAAATCATTTTAATGGCAACGTCTCCAATATTTCCAGGAATATGCCGAATATTCTTTTCTAAATTGGTATTTATTTTATTAGAATAGAGAGTAAAATTAATTTGGGTTGAAGTTTTTCTCCCAGACAATTCTGGGATTTCAATAAAATAAAATTGAAAATATGGAATAATGTACGCAATTCTAGGTATTGTCCCGGTTTTTATTGTATATTTTGAAATGGCATCGTGTCATTTATTAACTTAAATGATAAAATTAAAATGCAGGGCATTACGCAAAATCAAATATTATTTTTACATTGAACTATTTTTACTTTTACCTACTAACGTATAGAGCCGACACACAGAATCAGTATTTTCCGACATGAGTTAATGTTGTTTTGACAACAAACCATAGAGGGGGAGCATGAATCTCTCGACCTAAACGCGTAAGCGCCATGAATTTGGCGCATACGACGTTTTGTTCACGTGGTACAGGTTGTATATTAATAATCCTAATGTTTATACTGAGATTGGGCCATTTTTTAGAATCGTATTTACGTATATGTTTCTTTGAAACCATTATTTCCATCATAGAATCGTATTTACGTATATGTTTCTTTGAAACCATTATTTCCATCATGATTCTTTGTTACTGTCATCAGGCCAATTCCATTGTGTTGTACGGCTTCTCTATACCTAGTAATACATAATATCTCAATGGGTATTGTCCTGGTTTGCATTTTCAATATTGTAATAGAAATTACAGTACACACGCTTGATATATAAAAGTACGATTGCGAACAAATTCAACGAATGCAACAGATTTTTATGTCATATTTCTTTGAGGTTTTGAGTGGAAATATGAGGCACAATAGGACTTGTTGCATCCTTTCAAATGCATCTCCACAATCTTTATTGTTACAGACTCGCTTGGGGTTTGTTGTGGTTGCTCTGGCAGCTCTGTTGGGATCTTAATTTGGAACGGTGTGATATCGGGGTCTGTCATGTCATATGAAATGTATCTTGTCATTATAAAATCTAAAATGCAATTGAATTTAATAATAGGTATAAAGTTACAATAGCAATGTAGTCAATGTTTTTTGATATTAGAAAAGGTTTGATGTCACACTCTTGTCAGAGTGGTCGTAGTCGTCATATCAGGGCCGGTGGCAAGCTTCACAATCCGTCGCCATTCTTCCCGTACCTACTGTAGCCCTTCTTGTACATTCATGGAGTGGTCCATTGAATGCATTTTTGACTAGATCTGACCAACGCATTGGTGACCTACCGCGCCTGATGCTGCGTTTCCACCAGAGATTACAGCAGGTAGAATTACTGCAGCAGTAATGTCGCGTCGTAACTGCAACAGTAATTCTCGTGTAGTCTGAATCTAATCTAGGTTTACCTCATGAAACAATATCCTTATAGAGGTTGTCGGTTCTCAGAAAGTTGTCCGAAATTCTATTTGAATCTCGACACATTAACCACTAGTGTAATCCGAAGTCTCCGCGACGTAGTCAGCTTCATTTGTTTAATTAGCGAATCCGTAACTCCGCCAGTTCGCAAATTGTATAAAACAGGATTGCTTCTACGGCTGTCTTAGACTAAAATCTAGCATGAGACCTGTTTTTCAAACAACTCTTGATTTTTAATATGTAGGTATGTATGTCTAATAATAATATGTCTATGTCTGGATACTTGAGCCCGTTTATAAATTTTGTTATTCGGACTTTCCAATAGTTACATTCGTATTGATCTGACAATCAATTAAATTTACTTCTAAACCTCTTGATACAATAAATAAATAAATATTGGGGACATCTTACACAGATCAACCTAGCCCCAAACTAAGCAAAGCTTGTACTATGGGTGCTAGGCGACGATATACATACTTATATATATAAATACATACTTATATACATAGAAAACACCCATGACTCAGGAATATCTCAGAAAGTCGTCCCAAATTCTATTTTAATCTCGACACATTAACCACAAGTGTAATCCGAAGTTTCCGCGACGTAGACAGCTTCATTTGTTTAATTAGCGAATCCGTAACCCCGCCAATTCGCAAATTGTGGAAAACAGGATTGCTTCTACGGCTGTTTTAACTATAACCTAGCACGAGTCTTATTTTTCAAACATTACCAAGTATGTGAGTGCCACTGTTAACGCCAAAATTCATATGAAAATATGACATTTGTAGTGGCACTTTCATATTTTGCCACTTTAATATCGGTGCCGAGCTAGCTTAGACGAAATCTTAGTAGTTAGGTACATACTTACTTTTCATAAGTTTTATAACAAATTACTGCGATATAGACACATTTCGACTGCGTTCAGTAGGTACAGTCACCTGCAATAATATGTTACTCTTCGAAGGCCGCCAAAATATGTGACACGCTCTTATGGCTCTACAAATAAGATCGTGTCAGATATTTTTGCGGCCTTCGTTGTGTAATATAGTATTGCCGGTGACTGTACCTACCTACTCATATACTATGAAATTATTTTATTTTATTTTACAAGCTTTTATTTAAGTTGCAATGTTTGTTCGTAATAAATATGTTTGTACGGGTCAAAACTTGCAAGCTAAATTAGACACACTTGGCTCACTTCCTATAATTCGTTTGAGCTGAAACTTATCATAGGCTTGGGTGACAATGCAATATTATGGTACCATCGAGCTGAGCTGATGATAAACAAAATGTGGCCATAGGAACTCTGAGATAAAACAACGCAACCTAATACCTAGTTGAGTTTGTTAGAATTATCTCGATGAGTATTATTAGTTGCCTGTTGAAAGAAAAGTAAAAAAGCGTGTATGAAAATGGTTTTTTACAACCAATTTTTTTCAGACATCTTTTAAAGTCGCTTTCCAGGTTCTAGTACTCGACAACCAAATAGACTAGCTCTAGTTAACAAATGCTAGGAGCTAATTTCAAGCCGACGACGCTCCGATTGAATAAATTCACTAGAAGCGTTTTAAAAATCGGAATGGGCTTAATATCTGCAACTTTGCTCGTTAGAAACTTTCAGTTTCAATTAAAATAGAGCCTTTAGAGGATTTTGGATTTAATAAAAGAGATTTTGGTGATTTTCAAACGTTTGAAAGATAAGTTTATAACATTTTCCTCGGGCTCGTTAACGCTTATATTATATGTATCTGTTAAATTTACGTTTATTTATGTCTGAATACACTGTTTTCGAAAAATAAAATGTAAGGTTTCTACCTATTACCATTTTTTCGTGAAAGTGTGCTTGAGTTTTAATAAAAACTTCATTGGATTCGGTAGTGACCCTGTCTACGAAACTGGAGGTCTGGAGTTTAAATCCCGGTAAAGGCAATTTCTTTATTTGACAGGCTATTTTTTTCCTAAAGAAGGAACTATATTTTTATGTATAAATATCGATATGTTTATCGTCTTTTACAACACATTGAGCTTCCTGTAGGAATAGACAGGCTTGTTTTATTTATTTTTCTTTCATTAAAATAATAACTACGACTGTTTTCTAAACATCACGAACAGCTTTCTTAGCAAAATAATAGGTAATAAAAAAAATCGACATATCTCAATCGAAAATACGAGTAAGTTCCCAGCGAGGCACTCGAAGAATAATATTTACCTACACGCAATAAAATGAGGTATCTACTGTATCCAGTGACATCAAAGGCTTTCTGTAAATTTGGTCCAGAGTCCCTTCGTTATCGTCACAGATCACTTTGAAGGGACGCTTTTCATTATTCGTCGTTTTTTAAAACTTTTTTCAGATTTTGATAAAATTTGTTCCAAATTGGGACCGTGTTTATTCCGACTAGGATGAGGAGCTCAAACCTATTCAATTTAAAAACAAAAAAGAAATCGAGCATACATACAAGCGCTGGTAGGTAGCCTAGCGGCAAGAGTGTGCGACTTTCAATCTGAAGGCACAGAATAACTAATAGTACTACCGAACAGAAAATTCACTTCTTCACAAAAGTCAGATTTAGGTATAAAATTATACCTATACTCGCCGCCTGCAACAAAATTGAAACTTATAACCGCGCACGAACCGTGAATCTTCTTTGCGCGAGCGCCACGTGACACGACTATCGTGCGGTCGAGCGGCAGCCCACTGCCATACGCCTGCCCTGCCCGGGAGGTGCGCCGGCCAAATGTACCTAAACTGCGTAGTGACACCCCCCTACTGAAGGTGACATGTTTTGTAGTGTTTTGATGTAAGAGATGTTTTTTATAACAATGTTTTAAGGTAGGTACAGTCGAGGACATAAATATGTATACATTTCTTCACCTTAACCCATTGAAATAAAGTGAAAAAATGTATACATATTTATGTCCTCGACTGTACCTATTTATGTATGGGCCACTAGTTGCCTGAAATAAAGAATTATATCATTTCATTTTAAACCCCGACCTCAATGATTCGTTCGGAACTTATGTACGATATATCATTAATATATTTAACAGCCTTTTTGAAACCTGCATACATCCGCGAGGAAATTCAAAAGTGTATGTGAAGTCCCCAAGCCGCGTTGAGCTAAGTGCGGGGACTATAGCCCAATCTCTCTCGCGCATTACAGGAGGCCTGTGCCCAGCAGTAGGACGTATATAGGCAGATTTTTATGTTATTACCTATCTATTTAATCCGGAGTCTGTGCATGGTAATCAATGGCCTTCATGCTTAGCATGCTAAGTGGGGAATTTGATGGCTCAAGAAACGGGAAATTCCAATAAATAACTGAAGGAATACCTACAAAGTATATTTATAGGAAACGTTTAGTCGACGAAAATTATCATAAAATAAATTGACATCTATTTACTTAGTACATTAACTTGACGATGTTGACAACAGAGGAAACGTCAATATATCAATCTGCAACATTGTTTAGACCTTAGAGGATATAACCAACGGAGACGCCATGTCTAAAATTTTCGGTACAAAATAGTTTGCCGTTTTTTGCGGGGGAGGGGCACATCAAATGTAGAGGTACGACATGTCAGATAAACGTCAGTCCATACATATGGTTGACATGTGGTTGACCATTGGCCGCCTATTTTCGACAGAGGGGAACGCCTGTTAATGGCGGCTCCAAGGTTTAGACATAGTATTGTAAGCTCACACACAAAGTATTTTTTTCTTTATCCACATTAATTTTCATTTTTGTACTTTTTATAGCCTCTTGGGTTTCAAAGTCCTATTACAAACAGCAACACTTACAAAACCAGTGGACCTTATTACAAGAGGCATAAGGTCGACTGTGGCACTGAGGCATGAGGAGCGGTGGTGGCCGAGTGGATATGACGTCCGACTTTCAATCCGGAGGTCGCCGGTTCAAATCCTGGCTCGTACCAATGAGTTTTTCGGAACTTATGTACGAAATATCATTTGATGTTTACCACTAGCTTTTCGGTGAAGGAAAACATCGTGAGGAAACCTGCATACATCTGCGAAGAAATTCAAAGGTGTATGTGAAGTCCCCAATCCGCATTGGGCTAGCGTGGGGACTATAGCCCAAGCCCTCTCGCGCATGAGAGGAGGCCTGTGCCCAGCAGTGGGACGTATATAGGCTGAAATGATGATGATGATGATGAAGGTCCACTGATGTACAGTTAACAGAGTGGGCGATGAATTACCTCCAATGAAATTGGAATCATTATGAATGGAAGTTTCTTTTGTTTTGTTTCGTTCATTTTATAACAACTTTATAAGCAAATTCAACTCTATTTTCTAAAACCGTTGATTCAAATTTGCCTGCATTTTTTCCTTGTACGGTGGGCCGCTAGAGGATAGGCCACTCAAAAACAAATCACTTAACCAACAATGCCTCTTTTCCTCGAATGAACAAACTAAAAGCAATTTCCCTGCTCTTTTGTAAGGTGCTTCATAAAGGACATTTCGCTATATAAAGAACATTTGTTTATTATTGCGTTAGATTTGTTTTGGTACACAACTTTGCTTTCACCTCCGGGAAGCTTAGGATTCCCGTCGCTTCCGACAGCGCAAAAAAAATAACAATTATATCTACTAGTGACTGAAAGCTCGCGAATCTCGCGATAAGCTTAAAAAATTTAAAAATTTGCAACTCGTGTCGATTTAAAACACTCCCTTCGGTCGTGTTTTAATTTATCGCAATTTGCTGCGAATTTCCCATTTTTCGCACTTGCATCGTAATATTTAAGTATCTCAAGCTACATTGGACTCTATAACTCATCTCGCTCGCACTCGCGTAACTTTGGGAATACGGAAGCAGGATGGAATAACGATGAGGGGCCATTACGGGTAACGATCTCAGGAAATAGGGCGGGTACATTGATAAAATGAAAGCTATCTTCGCTTTGGCTGCATAAATAAACTGGTACAAAAATAATGGAAACAACTTTTCATCACACTTGCTCGAAAAAGATGTTATTTCATGCAGGTGTACTGAAAAGGACAAAGAAAACAATTGTTCCAGCGGGAGTTAAGACGAAACAGGAGCTGAGTTTTAAATATTTTAGGTAAATATACCCGTCTCGCTAACGGAAGCGGCACCTAAAAGTAGTGCGATAAGGACAAGGCGAAAAATCCTGCGTAAAAATCTCAAAAATCGAGGTTTCGTACTCCTCTGTTTCCTCCTCCAAAACTTAACCAATCGTAACCAAATTTGGAAATCTAAATGATTATGAAATTATTTGTGTCGGACCGTTTTGCTTTTTTAGCTAATTGATAACAGTTTTGAATGCCACGCCTCTCATTGCGGCATAGTTAATTAGGCCATTTTGGCCATTTTTGAAGGGCTCTAGCGCCTTAAAAAACAAAACTTTCAAAAAAAACAAAACGGTCCGACACAGATATTGACAATATTAATCTGTGTTGAAAAAATCATTGCCCTAGCTTCAAAAACCACGGAGGAAAACGAGGAGTACGTTTGTATGGAGAAATGACCACTCCCGTTGGCTCTTAAGGATAGTGAAAAAGAAGCTATAACTAGGTAGGGAATGAGACCATGAGAAATGAAAATATATTTGCACAACCCCTGAAATAAAGGTCACAGTGATATTAAATGCTTAGTAGCCTGGCGGAGCCTCTAAGGCTTACACTAGATTTAACACTAGGTTTAGGTAAGGTTTTAGTTTGATAGATATATGCTAGAGTAATGTTACTTGAATTTTCACGTTTCCCACGTCCCTCCATATGCCTAAAGGGGCCCACTGATTAACAGTCCGCCGGACGGTATCGACCTGTCAGTTAGAACAAAATTTTGACAGTTCAGAACAACTGACAGGCCGATACCGTCCGACGGACAACTGACAGGCCGATACCGTCCGACGGACTGTTAATCAGTGGGCCCCTTAAAGCTTATTTCCCTGACATTCAGTGAACCCTATTTACTATATGCGATTCGCACGTCGGTCCGATGAGCGAGCGGAATGTCGCTATTATACGCGCATAGCGTTGTCTCGCTCAAACATCGTAGCGACTTGCGAATCGCATCCAGTGTGATAACCGCCTAAAGGTGAAAATACATCAAACATTTAAAGTGAGCTCTATCCCCTAGAAAATAAGGGCTTAGCAACGCATCAAACTTTAAGAGCGCTCTTACAAGAAAAGTCGAAATAATGCAAAATTGATGATACTAGTCGACGAAATTCAGGACTTTGCGCTCATTATTAGAAACAATGAGTACTTGTTCCAGTAAAAGCGTCTTCTTATCTTTATAAATATCGTTGTAAATATTAGAAAAAGGACTTATTAAATTAGTAATGATTTTTTTTCTGATGGTCGTTTCCGAAAAACCCCGTGAAGCACTGAATGGCGAGCTCTTATTTGGAAATGTTGAGAATTTTACTCTGCTAAACCTGGCTATTTTGTATTACTAATACCCTGTACTTTAGGCATATCAAACTATATTTTTCCTACATACCTTTGAGAAAGAGAAAATCAAAGTAAAACGAACTCGATTTTCTCTCCGAAACAAGTGTCAATTCCTACGAAAATCTACTTAATATCGAAGTCATTTTCATACTCAAGCAATCTGCAACGTTTGCTTATACTGTTGGTATACATTAGAGTTTATAAAATTCTATTATAATTTTTTGGCAATTTTTTGAAAACTACTCTATATTACCGATGTCGCGCGCTGCGCCAGCTCAGTGCCGCGGCAGAGCTTGTAGAGGCAGGACGTGTGTCGGTCGGCTCCGCACATTTTCAACGGCGACGACGAGGTTTTTTATCATTGTGTGCGGCGGGCGCCGTGTAAAACGCTATACTGTGTGCGTGTAAACCGCAACGAGAGACTTTGATCCTAGCACTGTTTTTATAGTATTATAATTTATAATCGTACAGTTTAATAAACTACCGGACAGGATTAAAAATATTTGAAACGACCTGACATTCTATATGTATTTATTTGACTCAAGATAGTACTCAGGGTCTGATGATGGAGCCGGAAGGTGGTCACCGGTACCAATCAACCATGCAACTAAACCACTTCGTGTTTAGGCTCGTTTTATTCATCTCAACAAGATCTTTGACACAAGATAGTACTCAGGGTCTGATGATGGAGCCGGAAGGTGGTCACCGGTACCAATCAACCATGCAACTAAACCACTTCGTGTTTAGGCTCGTTTGATTCGGCTCAACAAGATCTTTGACTTAAGATAGTACTCAGGGTCTGATGATGGAGCCGGAAGGTGGTCACCAGTACCAATCAACAATGCAACTAAACCACTTCGTGTTTAGACTCGTTTTATTCGTCTCAACAAGATCTTTGACTTAAGATAGTACTCAGGGTCTGATGATGGAGCCGGAAGGTGGTCACCGGTACCAATCAACCATGCAACTAAACCACTTCGTGTTTGGGCTCGTTTGATTCGTCTCAACAAGATCTTTGGCACAAGATAATACTCAGGGTCTGATGATGGAGCCGGAAGATGGTCACCGGTACCAATCAACCATGCAACTAAACCACTTCGTGTTTAGGCTCGTTTGATTCGTCTCAACAAGATCTTTGACACAAGATAGTACTCAGGGTCTGATGATGGAGCCGGAAGGTGGTCACCGGTACCAATCAACCATGCAACTAAACCACTTCGTGTTTAGGCTCGTTTGATTCATCTCAACAAGACCTTGGACACAAGATAGTACTCAGGATCTGATGATGGAGCTGGAAGGTGGCCACGGGTACCAGTCTACCATGTAACTGAATCACTTCGTGTTTGGGCTCGTTTGATTTGTCGCAACAAGATCTTTGACACAAGGTAGTACTGAGGGTCTGATGATGGATCCGGAAGGTGGTGACCGGTACCAATCAACCATGCAACTAAACCACTTCGTGTTTGGCTTCGTTCGATTCGTCGCAACAAGGTCTTTGACACAAGTTAGTACTCAGGGTCTGATGATGGAGCTGGACTGTGGCCACGGGTACCAGTCTACCATGTAACTGAACCACTTCGTGTTTGGGCACGTTTGATTTGTCGCAACAAGATCTTTGACACAAGGTAGTACTGAGGGTCTGATGATGGATCCGGAAGGTGGTCACCGGTACCAATCAACCATGCAACTAAACCACTTCGTGTTTGGCTTCGTTCGATTCGTCGCAACAAGATCTTTGACTCAAGTTAGTACTCAGGGTCTGATGATGGAGCTGGACTGTGGCCACGGGTACCAGTCTACCATGTAACTGAACCACTTCGTGTTTGGGCTCGTTTGATTCGTCGCAATAAGATGTTTGACACAAAGTACTACTCAGGGTCTGATGATGGAGCTGATGATGATAGACAGGTGACCGTCGCCACCTTCGCGCTCCATCATCAGACCCTGAGTACTACCTTGTGTCAAAGATCTTGTTGAGATGAATAAAACGTGCCTAAACACGAAGTGGTTTAGTTGCATGGTTGATTGGTACCGGTGACCACCTTCCGGCTCCAACATCAGACCCTGAGTACTATCTTGTGTCAAAGATCTTGTTGAAACGAATAAAACGAGCCTAAACACGAAGTGGTTTAGTTGCATGGTTGATTGGTACCGGTGACCACCTTCCAGCTCCATCATCAGACTCTGAGTATCACCTAGTGTCAAAGATCTTGTTGAGACGAATCAAACGATCCTAAACACGATGTGGTTTAGTTGCATGGTTGATTGGTAATGGTACCTTCCAGCTCCATCATCAGACCCTGAGTACTGTCTTGTGTCAAAGATCTTGTTGAGACGAATCAAACGAGCCCAAACACGAAGTTGTTTAGTTACATGATAGACTGGTACCCGTGGCCACCTTCCAGCTCCATCATCAGACCCTGTGTATCTTCAGTGTCAAAGATCTTGTTGAGACGAATCAAACGAGCCTAATCATGTTACTACATGGTTGATTGGTATCCGTGACCACCTTAATCATCATCAGATCCTCAGTACCAGTTCGTTTTTAAACCCTCGTTGATACAAACTTTACAACCTATAGGTACCAAATGCAATGACGAAACATGTAAATAAGCGAGTAGGTGTACCTATAATTTCTTTCGAGTAATATACCTTCATAAGTACGAGTATGGGGCTATTCATAAATTACGTCGTTTCAAATGGGAGGAGTGGGGGGGGGGGGGGGGCTGGACATCGGATAATGGTAACATGACGTAGGAGGAAACAGATTCATCCGAAGCTTGATTTTTGGATGATTTGAGGGGGGGGGGGGGTCAAAAATCGTCAAAAATAGATGACGTAATTTATGAACAGCCCCTATGTACATTTGCACTGCATTTAGTATTTTCGTACTTACCAAATAACAGTTTTAGAACTTTAAAAGTTAAGTACAGTTAGTGTTGTTATGGTTGATTTCAATATGCTTCGCGAAGGATCAAGAATGTTTAATCCATCATTGTAGTGCGAGTGTGGTAGAAGGGATCGGCATACTGAGCTCGCACGGCCTGCCGCAGCGCGTAAAATACCTAAACTCGCTCAACGCCGAAATGTAATAGCGCTCTTAACAACGCCCCACGGACGCGGGTGACCATAAAACGAATAAAATATGGCGGCCTAGATAAATATACTATAGAGCAATGAAATCGTCACTGTGCATAGAAATTTTGATGTATAAAGACCCGTTTTTATTGATATACAGTAAAGCTTATGGCTTATAGTAAGATAATTCCATTTTACAATTTTTTATTTAATTTCACCCGTCCCGCTGTCTGTAATCAAATCTTGCTAATTACACCCACTTCCCATCATGCAATTAAGCTGAAACTTCTCATACATTTATTTTATGGCAGTTAGATGACAATGCCATATTATGGTACCATCGAGCTGATCTGATGATGGAGACAGGTGGCCATAGGAACTCTGTGATAAAACAATGTAACCTAACTATGTTTGGGTTTGTTAGAATTGTTTCCACGAGTATTAGTTTTCTATTGAAAGAAAAGTACAGTCAGCGATAAAATAAGTACATTTACTAATACCAATTTACCAACAGACAGACTGACATTACGTTTTATGATGATGTTTATGTTCTTTATGACGTCATAAAAACTTATAATGGTAGGTTTTGCTCTCGGGATTGACACTTTACAAAGACCGATATATAATTTATATTTTGGGTCGGATATTATAAGTTATAATAACACAGGAGGGCTTTTACCTAAAATAGGTACCTTTATAACAATTATAACATAAACCTACGTTTGACAGGGGTGCGCTTAATTTTTACTGATTAAAAAAACAGTTAAGATATCTATATCTAAGTAGAAACACTAAGTGCAAATTTGAATCGTGACACTTTGGAACCTAAATTAATTAAATAAGTAATGCTAATATTTACTTTTCATTACGAACTACGTGAATGAAATAATAAAATGCCTAACTAGAACATCTGAGATGATAAAATGACTAGCTTGAATATATTTAATTGCGCTTAAGTTAAATGTTTTCGGTTCATTTCATATTTCACACTGCCTATTTGAGATTTAAAAAATTGTTACGATTTCATTGAATTATTAGTTACTATGCGACATTATGCTGAGTGGGGATCCTATTTTAGCGTCCAAATTTCTTTTATGTCTGCATGCCTTCTTTTCATGTAGGTACTAAATATGTTGTGGCGTTAAAATAAATGTATTTCTTCTTCTTCTTCTACTATAGAGAAGCCATACCAAATACCAGACAATGAAATTGTCGCAATCACAATCTGTACCACGCGACCAAAACGTCGTAAGCGCCGCAAAATTCATGGAGCTTACGCGTTTAGGTCGCGAGATTCACGCTCTGCTTCTATGGTTTAATGTCAAAATAGCAACAACTCATGGCGCAAAATACTGGTTGTCTGCGCCGGTTCTCTATCATCATCATCATCATCAATATTTAAGAGCTCTTGTCGGTGGAGTAAGTAATCGCCACTCTTCTTTTTGCTGGGCCAGCCTTTTAACTCCCTTGTACGACACGACAGAAACTCTATCTTTTATTTGGCTGAGATATGTGAGCCTGGGCCTTCCTCTGCGTCTTTTCCCCTCAATCTTGCCCTCCAGGATGTTTAAAAAGAATCTGTCGTGCCGGTTCTCTATAAAGAAGAAGAAGAAGAAGAATAAAAGAAAGAATGTTTAAGAAGAATATGTTTAAAAAAAAAAAAAAAAAGAATCTGTCGTGCCGGTTCTCTATACGTTAGTAATAATAGTTCAATGTACGATTTTGGTCTTCTTCTGATAAGACCGTGAAGATCGCTCGGGCCGATTGGTGCATGCGAAATGAAGTGAAATTCGTGCGTGAAATACGCGTCAATCACCAAGACGATGTTCAAGATCGCATCAAACCAGTATCCCTAGCGTAAACATTCAATTCGATGACGTGACGTGACGTACGCGTTTGCGTTAAGTGTCATTTTGTATGGGATTATGAGTTTCCAAAACGTCGTCCACAAACACAAACATAGACATAACGCAAAAGCGTGTCACGCTATCGAATGAAATTTACACAGGGGTTTCTGTTCAATTTGAATGTTTCGGGCTCTAGCTCTAATGTCTTTAATGGTGCTAAAATTTAAAAAGTTTTCGTTTCATTTCTAACTTCACGCCGCAAACTGTTGTCTCGATGAACTTGCTTATAAATTAAATCGGAAACCAGACTGAAATAATTAATCATGAAAGCGAAACTCGGCCCGGCACGGTCCGGCATTCAGTAAGTTTCTAACCAGTAACCACCAAAGACCTTTTAAGCTGGATGTTTCATCTATTCTATGGATGTCTCATCTATTTATAAGGTTAAGGTTGACGAAATATAACATGAGCCGATCGCTCGAACAAGTTTGAACAAGATCGGTTCACTTTATATTTCGTCAACTTTAAGGCGTATCCAGATTAGTAAATTTTTCGCCAATCTGATTCAATTGCCCGATCGAATCAGGACGCAAATACCAATTTGGCTCGCCGAATTCAACCGCCGATAATGACCGATATTACCGATAAAATGAGGTGCGGACGCAAGAATACCAATTTGCGAGGTCTGTATTTTCGTTCTGGGGCATTTTTTCAATTTAGAGGGCTCTAATATCACCATAAATCTAAAATTGGAGATTGACGCCAATTTTATTTCTGATCAAATCGACCGATTTGATCAGTCCCGTCTGGAATTCTGGATACCACTTTACTCATAGGTATAGGTTGAAAAATTCGATGACACTCCCATGGTCCGCGGGCGACGGGGGACGAAAGACAGCGGGGGCGGTATGGAGTGTGCGGGCGGCGAGGCTGAATTTATCAAGCTAATATGTAGAATAGGAAGAGTAAAATGAGAGCAGTACAGTTACCAAGAGTTTAACACTGACGTGTTCGTTAGCGAATACAGTGCATCTCGCTTGCATCGAATACGAGGGAGACAATGCGAGTTAGTTTACGCATTCGCTAGCAAATGTCAGTGTCAAACTGAATAACGCAAACTACAATACTTTGGTATCAAGCGAACCAGAATCATGAACTCTTATTCAGGGAAAGATTCAAACATTTTCACGAAGCGTGTTGCTGGTACCTACCTAAATGTTGTGCGCCTCAAAGAAATGAGACGGGGCATCCAGTTCGAGTTAAAGGTCCTTGGTAACCAATTTATTCGAGATTCATGTTCTACGTAGTTAAAATTATGTTGAGGGTTGTGCTTTTTGTGCGATCTTATTTAACCGGACCCTTTGGGCCCTGTTATATAGAACTACAAGTTTAGTTTATGTCAGTAACACCAGTTACAAGGCCGTCTGTCATTAACACGAAATTTAGATTGCCAGGAAAAATATTTTAGTTTTACCTATGTTAAATACAATGAGAATAGGATAAGACGTATGGCGTTAAACGTGTCAGCTAGGTAGCTATAGTCGGACCAAAAGAAGTCTGCAGTGGATTTGATAGCCCACGCAGTGCAAGTGTTATTTATACGTCATAATTTCATATAAGTGTGACGTTTAAATTAACACTTTCACTGCGTGGGCTATCAAATCTGCTGCAGATTATTCTTGGTCTGACTCTATGATACACGGTGGCTAAAAACCGGCCAAGTGCGAGTTGGACTCGTGTTCCAAAGTCAGACAGGTGGCCATAGGAACTCTGTGATAAAACAATGTAACCTAACTATGTTTGGGTTTGTTAGAATTGTTTCCACGAGTATTAGTTTTCTATTGAAAGAAAAGTACAGTCAGCGAGTTTCAGTCACGGTTTGACATATAATGTCAAGAAAAGTGAATGCATGGTCTTTCAAGTTAGAGGTAAAAAACTACCACCAGTACCTCCTATTAAGTTAAACGGAACTCCACTTAATAGGGTGTACCGATTCAAATACCTTGGGCATGTAGTAACCTCTGACTTGAAAGATGATGCTGACATTGAAAGGGAACGAAGAGCATTGTGTGTTAGAGCGAATATGGTGGCCCGCAGATTCGTTAGTTGCTCCACTGAGTTGAAAAAGACTCTTTTTAGAGCTTTCTGTACTACCTTTTACACTGCTAATCTGTGGGCGTGCTATACCCAAAAGCAGTACAACGCTCTTCGTATACAATATAATAACGCCTTCAGGGTGCTGATGGGACTACCTCGTTTTTGTAGTGCGTCGGGGATGTTCGCGGAGGCCAGGGTGGACTGTTTTTACACCACAATGAGGAAACGCTGCACATCCCTGGTGCGCAGAGTGCGGGTTAGTTCCAGCGGCATCTTGAGGGCGTTCGCAGAGGTTTGACTGCCAGTACCTGAATCACTGTCATATGATTCACGTACTGGTGTCCAAGCCTCTCTAAGGCTCTTATTGTTTGTTGTTTTAGTATAAGTTAGAATATAATGATTTAATTTATTTTAATTTTAATTATTTAATTTAATTTATTATAATTTATTTGAATTTTAATGTGAAATAGTTAATTTAATTTTAATCTTAATTTTAATATAATAAGTCAATGTAATATGATCCTAAGTTGGTCGAAATAAACGATTTTATTATTATTATTATTTACCCCCCAAAAGTGGCCTCCATGTTTAAAATTCATTTATTTACGTAAGATTTCCGTCTTTGGGTCACGAATTTACATATGTGTACCAAATATCAACTTAAGACGAAACAGGAGCTGAGTTTTAAATATTTTAGGTAAATATATCCGTCTCGCTAACGGAAGCGGCACCTAAAAGTAGTGCGATAGGACAAGGCGAAAAATCCTGCGTAAAAATCTCAAAAATCGAGGTTTCGTACTCCTCTGTTTCCTCCTCCAAAACTTAACCAATCGTAACCAAATTTGGAAATCTAAATGATTATGAAATTATCTGTGTCGGACCGTTTTGCTTTTTTGGCTAATTGATATCAGTTTTGAATGCCACGCCTCTCATTGCGGCATAGTCAATTAGGCCATTTTGGCCATTTTTGAAGGGCTCTAGCGCCTTAAAAAACAAAAATATCAAAAAAAGCAAAACGGTCCGACACAGATATTGACAATATTAATCTGTGTTGAAAAAATCAATGCTCTAGCTTCAAAAACCACGGAGGAAAACGAGGAGTACGTTTGTATGGAGAGATGACCACTCCCGTTGGCTCTTAACTGGTCCAGTACTTTTGGAGAAAATGGGCTGTGATAGACGGACAGACAGACGCACGAGTGATCTATAAGGGTTCCGTTTTTTTCTTTTTGAGGTCCGGAATTCTAAAAATAACTGCATGTGCATTCCCGTTGCCGAGGTTTTGGGATTATACTGAGCAACTTTTACTATGGGACCAACCCGGAAATCGCGTAAAAAATGTTTACCCTCCCATAGAAAATGGATCAGCAAAAACGTATGAAACAGCCAATTTTTTTTTTCCATTTTGTTGTTGGTACCATTGTAAAAGTTGCTCAGTATAATCCCAAAACCTCCCTGGCAACGGGAATGCAGTTATTTTTTAGCCACCCTGTATATGTATAGTTAGGTACAGAATGTAAGAGCAGTACCTGTCGGATGAACTGTATCTACCTAAAATTACAAATAACTCATTAAAATTGGGTCTACTCTGGGTCTACTTCGTGATGCGTAGTTTCCTTCATGTTTGTGATTGTCTTATAGTTAACGCCTTTTGTCTCCTTCAAGCTTACTTATTTACAAGAAAGCTTCCCAAGCCCATTAGCCAAAGCCCATCGTAAAGAAAACCCAAAAGACTAACTTCACGCGGATTACATTTAGCACTATCCGTCCGGGATGAAGAGTTCCCGCGGGAAATTCCCTTGATTTTCCTATTATTGTTGTTGAATACACGGCGGTGGTGAAACCTGCTTTATGGCAACACTGGGACCTTTATGACCGAGCGTTAAAGAAGGTCTCCATTTCAGCTTGGGCAAAAATGCTTTCGTATGTCCGGATGTTCTCCTCTGCAGGTCTCATTTGTTGTGAGCAGTTTCGGTAGTTTGACATAATTTTTCTGTCGTTTCGTTTTTTTCTGTCGTTTCGTTTTTTGTAAAATGTTCAAAATAGTAGAAATTGGCTCAAGTGTAGTGTAGTACCTACCTTAATTCTAGAATTAGGAATGTGCATGCTGCAGAACATCTTTTTAAAATTTTAAAAATTTCTGGAATTTTTCATAAGAAAATTCTCATGCAAGTACCACTTAGAAAGTCCCCATTCAGATTAGGGATTGTTAGATTTGTTAGTATTGTTACTACTCAATGTTGAAGGCATTTAACATTTAGGTCACTCGTTAGCGTCTATTTTTAGTGTCATATAAATCGAAAGTAACTGTGAGAATGCTTGGCAATAAGCGTGCAGAAAAAATACCGAGAAAATTGCATGGGTACTGCAATTTTTGAAAATTCTCTTCAGGACATTGCTATCCAGAATTCCAGAGATTCTATATATTCCAATCTATACCCCACTTTATACCTTGATTTACCATAAATGTCTTTTAAACCGCAGTAACAAGCCGAGGTGCCTTCCAATGGCAATAATCCGCCAACTTTTGCCATTAAGACCTGCTTCTGTTCACGAAACTTTTTGTATGCGATTGTGAGTTTATTTCTAGTATAAGTTGACCTCTAGGTAACAAAGTTTGATCAGTTTCACAGAGGAAAAAACATTTTTGAAGTGAAAACTTCTTTAGCGGCGCTGAGCACTTTTTGAGGTGGGGAAAAAATGATAAACTCGAGACAGCGCCGAATCCAACTCGGTTGGGCAGCGTTCGGGAAACTACGTAATATCTTTTCGTCCGACATACCGCAGTGCCTCAAGACGAAAGTCTTTAATCAATGTGTGTTACCAGTGATGACTTACGGCTCCGAAACGTGGTCTTTCACTATCGGCCTCATCTCAAAACTCAAAGTCGCTCAACTCGCTATGGAGAGAGCTATGCTCGGAGTTTCTCTACGTGATCGAAACAGAAATGAGGAGATCCGTAGACGAACTAAAGTCACCGAGATAGCCCACCGGATTAGCAAGCTGAAGTGGCAATGGGCAGGCCACATTGCACGCAGAGAAGATGGCCGATGGGGTCGAAAAGTGCTCGAGTGGAGACCACGGACTAGCAAGCGCAGCGTAGGACGTCCACCCACAAGATGGACAGACGACCTTATTAAGGTCGCCGGAAGACGCTGGATGCGGGTCGCTTCCAACCGGTACGTATGGAGGGCCAAGGGGGAGGCCTATGTTCAGCAGTGGACGTCTTATGGCTGAGATGATGATAATGATGAAACAATATCTACCCTCAAATGGCTCCTTAAGTCAGTTGAGGGTAGATGAAAACATTACATGATCAAATAATGTAGGTTAAAGTCAAGTCGTTCAGTGACTGATCCAGGCGGTTTTGTATTTGGTTAGTTAACCAATAAATAATGTTTACTTTTATTTAAATAAAATAGATAAAATAAATAAATATTATAAGGCATTCTTACACAGATTGACTAAGTCCCACAGTAAGCTTAAGAAGGCTTGTGTTGTGGGTACTCAAACAACGATATATATAATATATAAATACTTAAATACATAGAAAACAACCATGGCTCAGGAACAAATATCTGTGTCATCACACAAATAAATGCCCTTGCTGGGATTCGAACCCAGGACCATCGGCTTCACAGGCAGGGTCACTACCCACTAGGCCAGACCGGTCGTCAAAACAAATCGTCGGTCGTTTAAATATCTACTAAAAAGATATACTATAGGTTCAGTATGGCCGTAGCAATATGGGCAGTTGAGTCTTTGTAAATGGCAACGAGACTCAAAGTTGAAGCCGTTAACTTGAAAACTTGCCCGTCGCGATTTATTTCAGTTTCCAATCCAATATTATCACACCGATACAAGCTTTTATTACGTTTTACTTGGAACAAATACCGAACTTTAATATTGTCATGGAGGTTTTATCAGGTTCCGATATTGCATGAGCGGGTTGTGTCGTGGTCGTGGCTGTACATATTAATATAGGAGAAGGAATGCAATCCAGTCATTAGTAAATGTAAGCGGAAACGAATATCGACAGTCGATAAATCTAATATCGTTAGTGTTGTGTGTCGACAGAGTAACATCCCTAGTGCGCAAAACGTTCAAACTGATAAACAAGACCAAGTGCGGGTAGTTCGAAAAACTCGCGCGGCTAGAAGATGTTGATGTCAACTTGAGCCAGTCTTCTCCGAGACCACGGGGACAACGCCGTCCTCGAAACGTCGGGGGTAAATTTTAAAACTTAAATACACGATTAAGTCCCGAGTGCAGTTTGAACAGGGCAGTTGCCATGAACTGAACCAATGTCCATCGGCATTGAATGAACGAATGAATAACTGGCTACACTAGTGGCAGTTCAGTCTCCATAGTTTTAATTACAATGAGCTTTGAATACTCGACCATTTGGCCTGAACACCATTAGTCAATTCATATTCATATTCACTTAATCCATAGTCATAGTTCATTCAATAGTCATGTGTAGCAATCAATGTAATCAGTAATCAGTGTATTTATTGCTTTCATAGGTTATACAGGTTGGTACATTGTATTGGTTCAGCTATGAAACCCTGTAGGGCACTGCAATATAACTTAAATCTAACTATGTATGTAGGTTCTTTCGAACGATAATTAAGAGCTATTAATAAACAACTAAGTATAATTCGAAGTCCTTATCATACACAATTACTTATCATTTATTTTATATAATTGCTTCACTGAATCGAGGACAGAAATAAAAAACAGCGTGGGAATAAACAAGTGTAGGTTTTTAAAGAGCGATGTATGCTGTTATTGCTATTAGAGCCGATTTGTAAAGTATAAGTGACGTGCGGTGCGTTCGAGTTTGCGTTATGTCTATTTTTGTATGGGATTTTGAACAGCATGCTAAGCGGGACGGTTTGGAAACTCAAAATCCCATACAAAATGACACGTAAAGCAAACGCGTAGGTATGTACGTCACGTCACGCTATCGAATGAAATTTACACTAGGGGTACCTGTACGGTTACCATCAGTTTGTCACTGACATAAACGCCGTCGAGAACGTAATTTACTTTCTATACATCTCGCTCGCACTCGCATATTAGTGCAAACGGGATGTATAGAAAGTAAATTACGTTCTCGACGGCGTTTATGTCAGTGAGTAACTGATGGTAACCGTACTGCTGTTGTAGAGTCAGACCAAGAGTAGTCTGCAGCGCATTTGATAGCCCTCGCAGTGAAAGTGTTATTTTAAACGTCAAACTTCTATGAAATGATGACGTATAAATGACACTTGCACTGCGTGGACTATCAAATCCGCTGCAGACTTTTTTTGGTCCGACTCTAGTAACTATTTTTTATCAAGCAAATACATCGCTAAGTGATAACTATAAATTTATAAATTAAAGGAAAACTGGAAAAATTCATGCGCGTCCGTAAGACGTGTAAATAAACGAAAAAAATGGGAAAATTCGCACGCTTCTGGTAAGCTTCGGTAGCTCAGTTGGTCAAGCAAGATCAATTTGTATCGGTATTCCCAATTATCGCAAGTTCGAGTCTTTGTCCCGAGCGTGAATTTTCCATTCCTTTAATTAAAAAATCTGTAGTACCTCAATTTCATTTCGCAACGCCACTCAAAAACAATATACAACTCGGCCATTATTTTTGATTGAGGAGGTACACTCAACTGCAATTAATGCATCCGCCCGATTGCGTAAATTAATTGCGAACATGCTGACTGTACGTGAACGTCAATTTATTTCGTGCGAATATTAAAAGTGTGGTTATGAAACGAATATTGCATTCTAGCAGCCTATTATGGATAGCTTTATCCACGTGATAAAATAAGTGTCACTTTTTAACACCACGTGATTGAAAGGGACGGACAATGTTTTTATCACGCTGTCACGTAGACATGCACGACCATAGTATCCGTGCTGGTACAATAATATTGTCCCAATTTAATATCGATAGCGATGTCAAACATTTAGCTAGACATTACAATATTTGACGTTGTCAACATGCTTGCACTCGGACAGTCCGATACGCCTAGTGTAAAATTAATTCGAAAGCGTGACGTGACGTACGCGTTTTCCATTTTGTATGGGATTTTGAGTTTCCAAAACGTCCCGCTTGACGCGCTGTTCAAAATCCCATACAAAAATAGACAACGCAAAGCGACTATCGTCACGTTATCCAATGAAAACACCGTACGGTTACCATCAGTACGGCTACCACCAGTTTTGACATTGACAGATACGCTCGCGTCTACGTAAATTACTTTCTATACATCTCGCTTGCACTAATATGCGAGTACGAGCGAGATGCATAGAAAGTAAGTTACTTAGACGCGAGCGTATCTGTCAATGTCAAAACTGGTGGTAGTGGTTCAGTTTGTCACTGACATAAACGCCGTCGAGAACGTAATTTACTTTCTATACATCTCGCTCGCACTCGCATATTAGTGCAAACGGTGTATAGAAAGTAAATTACGTTCTCGACGGCGTTTATGTCAGTGACAAAATGATGGTAACCGTATAGGGGTTCTAAAACACGTGGGGTCATTTTTGAGCTCTAGTCATATTCCATAGTTTTTCTAGTATGTATTTTTGGTCTCCCCACATTTGATTGACCTTAGTTGGTATCATTATTTAAATTACATCGCAAATCTTAAATAATTAAGACGACCGGTCTGGCCTAGTGGGTAGTGACCCTGCCTGCGAAGCCGATGGTCCTGGGTTCGAATCCCGGTAAGGGCATTTATTTGTGTGATGAACACAGATATTTGTTCCTGAGTCATGGGTGTTTTCTATGTATATAAGTATGTATTTATCTATATAAGTATGTTTATATCATCGCGTAGTACCCATAGTACAAGCTATGCTTAGTTTGGGGATAGGTCGATCTGTCTAAGATGTCCCCAATATATTTATTTATTATTTTATTAGACTATTCCCCATACAACGGTATTAGGAAGTAGCCCAATTTTACATTAAGTAAAAACGCGACAATCTCGGCTCGTTTAATCTATAAACATTAGTAGCGAGCAATTACGGCTGAAATGGCCTTAGGATTCCGTTTACGGCCGTTATGGCGATCACTTACCGAATGGTGGCGAGTCGGAAACTCAAAACCAATATAAAAGGTTAAAATAACATCCAAGTAGGTAATAAAAATACGGTAAAAACATTTGTTGAGTCGCTCGCGGCTCAATACACAATAGTCATGGGGTCTTGTTTGAGTTTTAGTGTTTTTTTCCGACGCCATTAGCAAACATCGTAATATTTCAACCAATTTACACAAAACCTTAACAAATTATGCACCTAAACCTTCCTCAAGAATCACTCTGTTGATACTTCAGTGAAAACTGCATGAAAATCCGTTCAGTAGTTAATTTGATTCTAATATTTTGCAACTCGCAACCCAACACAGTTTTATTATATTATAACTAAGCGGACATATTCCAAAAGAGATACTTACATATTCGTGAACTATAAGAAATATTTGTGATCTCTCTCTCTCTCTGTTTCTTTCTCACACGTGGTCTATTTCTGTTTTTAAGTTTTAGTTTTTAATTTTGGGTGCCCTGAAAACCAGCGCCGTGTCTTACAGACACTGCTTATGCTGAGCGGCATCCTATTTGGTGTATATTTCTTTATTTAACTTGATGTTGTACCTAATGTATGTTTTTTACGCCAAATAAATATTTTCTATTTCTATTCTATTTCTATAACAATGTCGCAATGTTTAGAGAACCCACAAATCCGCGAACGCTAGATGGCGCTGACGTCGTGCACAGAGCCAATAGTCATTCTAGTTGTCTAGCACCCTTTGACGTTAATCATCACTAGATGGCGTTAGATATCGTCATCGTATGTCGAGGTCACGTGACACTGGTTGACCCGTGAACGCAACCAAAGCAATGAGAATAAACAAAAAGGGAGGAGAGGGGGAGCTTAACTGCTCGTTACGGTTGTAACTGGAACTGAGATGTGGTGCGAGCCATAGGATTTAAGACTAATCCCAAAAGCAGGGCATTTAAGTACATAATGTAGTGTAGGTATAATTGTTTTCCATCGTATTTTCTCGGAAACGTTCATATTTGTCATGCTAGTTCAGTTAACGTCAGTACTTTTTGTACCGAGACCGAGACTGACTGAAATACGAGTAGCAAAACAAGTTCGTACGTTCCCGTGAAAATACGATGGAAAACGATAAACTTATGCACTTAGGTACCACAAAAAGAAACAAGTTTTTTTATGGTATAGGAGACAAGACACAAGCAGACAAAATGGCCTGATGGTAAGCAATTACCGTCGCTCATGGACACCTGTATCAGCAGGTTGCAAGTGCGTTGAGGGCCTGTAAGATGGGAGTACGCTTTTTTCTTGGAAGTTTGAAGGTCGTATCGGTCCGGAAATACTGTTCAGTTCAGTGTTTAGTCTAAAGATTAGCCAAATATTATCATCATCATTATCTCTCCGTATAAGATAAATAAAGTCAAAGAAAAAAACGTGCCTCCGGAAATCAAGAATAAATTATGCTCGAAATGATGTCGCCATACCTTTGGCCTATACTCGTGTAGATGGCGACACTGTTTGATATTTAACAATTTTAACACACATCAGTGAAAGAACAAGGATCCAAGTTAAATGGCGTTCTAAAAGTTTAAACCTGTGCCGATAGATGGCAGTAAATTTACTGTGACTAAAAAAATTACTTTGACATTACGCCTCTACACTACAAATTCTCTTTGGTTTAGCTGTTCGAGGCAGGAAGTTTCTGGAGAAACTCACAGAAACGCACAGTTCCGGACTGGACTGAAACTTACAATATTATATTATGTAAAAATTGTAAGAGATTCCAGTACAGATAATAACCATAATAACATTAATAACGTACGTTCGGTATGTGAAAATTATTAATTATTTGTTGACCCAGTCTATTTGACCACTCGTAGCTTAAGCCACACCCCGGCAGTTTTAAGGCGCCGATGACTGGCAGAAGGCGTTTAATATTTAATTAATACACAGTTAACCCGTATAACTGCTACACCCTGTATAACTGTTATTGGGAAGCCCTTATTTTGTACTGTTATTACCGCCATTACAGCTTAGGGGGCAGTTTGTTCTCTTTATGTTGTTTGTTTCGTCTTTAATGAGCATTATGCATTATTTTGTGACTGAGTTTTGGGGCAGATAAAATTACGCGCATGAAAACAGTCTTTATGCAGGCTTTTGTAAGGTATTTTTTTTTTTTAAACTTTATTGCAAAAATTTACACAAAAAGAGTACAAATGACGGACCTAACACCTTGAGGAATTCTCTACCAGTCAACCATTAGGCTAAACAGAGACAGTTTGTTTTAATGAGTAACCAAAACTTCCGTGATACTGTGTCTAATATTAAATATAAGTTAAATTTTAATATATTGGGTTTAACCCAATAAGTTGAGATATTAAAACGTGAATGGTCACCCACTTTTTAATTTAATAACCCCTTTGTTTTCTCACATGTAACTGGGTTA
The DNA here is from genome assembly GCF_910591565.1 of Cydia splendana. Taxonomy (NCBI): domain Eukaryota; kingdom Metazoa; phylum Arthropoda; class Insecta; order Lepidoptera; family Tortricidae; genus Cydia; species Cydia splendana. The sequence goes on from NC_085962.1 coordinate 687,616, forward strand.
TTGATAACTTTGCTAAAAAAATCTGTAACCCACTTGGAGACACGGCAGTATGTCAGCCAAATTCGACAAAAAAAGCAACACGCCGGAATTAGAGAATAAAATAGCAAATCATTTAAGCAAGAATGTATGACATTATTTAGTAACTACAAGAAGGTCAATTAATACGACCTTGACGATCGTCTAGGTGATAGGCGTCATGACGTGACTTCTCTTAATTTCGCATGCACCAATCAGCGCGAGAGACCTTCGGATCAAAATAAGATCAAAGCCGTAACAAATAATTAAATCAGAATCGGGCTCTTTTGGGATGTAAATTAAACATAAGTACCTGAATTTTTTTAGTATATAATACGTAGTACCACAGAATAATTAATAGTACTATCGTACAAGGAAACTTCCTACAAAAACGAAGTTTGACAGCGGTTCAGGGTCGAATCATGATGTCTCTTTCTAATATATGGCACTATCCCTTTCGGCTATTTAGGGTTGTCAAAAATCAAGTGATTATCTTATCTGTGGTCGTGCACGCAAAAGGAAGTCAAGTGGTGCCAACCCTAATAATTGCTCGGAGCAATGCTGAGCCGAGCGGAGCCGAGTTTGACCGAAGTCAGGAGTTTCGCACCCCTGGTAGTACCTAAGTGGAGTTGGAGTGATTCCGCGCTATGCGACTGCGGCATCGAGGACCAGGGCTATAACCGCGAAAATCGGGTTATTCCCACTAGTTACCACCAAGTTCTTACCAGTGGTAACTACTGGGATTTTTTTCCCACCACTGGTAACTACTGGGAAAAATAAACCACCAAACCGAGTTGGTGGTAACTACTGGGAATAACCCGATTTTCGCGGTTATAAAAAATCCCAGTACTTACCACTGGTAAGCACTTGGTGGTAACTAGTGGGAATAACCCCGAAAATCGAAGTTCGTCCATTGCGGGCATTTTTCTCTGTCACTCTAATTACGTCTTAATGAGAGTAAAAGAGAAAGATCCCCGAAATTTGCGAATTTCGGTTTTCGCGGTAGGCCCCCAGACCATGGAGCATATCATCCAGCGGTGCCCACTCCGCGCATACTCGGGTAGCCCGGGTGATCTACTACTCGTAGACTTGGCGCACGTTGCTGTGCAGTGGTTGCAAAACTTGGATGTTGCCTTATAAATAAAAATACTGTGTATATAATTTTTCCTATATTATCGCCATACGATTAAATAAATAAGTACCTACCTAATGCGGTGTCCGTACTGTTTGTTCAGTCTGTGACCCTGATGCTAGCTAAATCTTTTAGGCACTTGAAACTTTTAGAAAAAGTCCTTTCCTCGCCAATTCTTTCCCAGATATTTCTTTCTTACCTAGATAGCTCAGATAAATGAGGCCTTAGGGACATTAAAACACTCTCAATTATCGTGAAACTTCCTTCAGTGTCACTTTGAAAAATCGCTTTCGATCGAAATCACTGTGAAAAATCTGATTGTAATTAAATGACTTTTGGAAGTTTTAAGACTAATTCTAGAATATGATCCTAGTGCATTGCGTTCGCACACATTTGCGACATATTTCGTATGGTGAAGTAATATTATGAATTCAACATTATTATACATAAGTAAACGGCCTCCTATTCTGGTCGGTAGTGACTCTGCCTATGAAGCTCGAGGTCCCGGGTCAGAGTTCCGGTAATAGTACATTACTACAGAGGCCGGGACGAAAGGGGTTGCCGGCCGAAGACATATAGACGGCCGAGCGAAGCGAGGCCGGATAGGTCTGAGCGCGGGCAACCCCATTTCCCGCCGAGGTATGTATAGTGCTTTTCTCAAACATGCAATGAAATAAATAAAATAAAAAATCCACAAAACCCAAGTTTTATTTATAGAAAAAACTAAAAGTAAAGTTCACCCAAAATATAACCAACACGTACCTATATCATTATCACGCGTATGTTTTACACGAGTCGTGTATTTTTACTACCCGTATATTTTCATGTATCTTTGATTTTTTCGCCTTGTATCCGTCTGACTGTCGTTTTCGTCACATAAGTTTACATAGTCTTTCATGTTGATATCATGTTTCACATACATCGTTGCTTTATGCACGGAGTAAATAAGTATAATTTCCAGTGTTGACGAATTTGTAGTTACATTCATTTAAAATATGCCACAAAACTGTTTCTAATAAACTGTAAGCCATTTTTCTTAGTTTCTCAAATAATAAAATTGCCATAAGCAACCATATACATACTTCGTCTCTGACTTGGCGGCAGAGGCAGCAAGTTATTAAAATCAATTCTGCTTACGCTGCCAATTCCAACGCCTACGATTACAATTAATATTAATTTCATTATTTCGTCGGAACTCATTTTAAGTCAAAAAAATTAACAACGCACCATAAATCCAATAAAACAGAATGAATATTTTTCAACTTTACCTCCATAACAATTTAAAAAATATAACTACGCGTGTTTGAGTAGACCTTTTTACCGCTAACGTTTAGATGAAATATTTTAAATGTTTTTATTTGTGTAGTTAAATTTATAATTTAAAATTATAAAATTATAGAATGTATTATTTATTAAGTTCATGTTGATTTTATACAAATAAAACTGCAAATTATAGTAAACATTGTTTTTTGTTTTTTTTATAGGCGTGGTGGCAGAGTGTCATTACGAACCATAAAGCAAATACTGCCTCTAGTTTTTTTAAATGGATGAATGCCACGATGCTGTGTCACAAATATCTGTGAAATGAAAATTAAAAAAGAGGACTTTGCCGGCCTAGGCCTGCAAGATGTGTATGAAATGCCATTAACGACCTTTTGTCCTAGCCGCACCTGAAACGTCATACTTCGCAGCCTATTATAAGAAACATAACATCAATATTTCATTGTATGTTTGAGAAAAGGCATTTATTTGTATGTTCATCACAGATATTGTGCGCGAGTTATGGATGTTTTCTACGTTTTTTAGTATTTAAACAAAAGGAAAGTCTCGTAAAAATCACGTTTTGATACGGAGACTTTTAATAATAAATCCTACCTTAACTAATAATACCTTATATTAATGTTTTTTTTTTATTGTTGCAGGTAGCAGGAGTGGTGGGCCGAGCTGACGTGCTGGCTTCTATATTCTTCCTGTCATCAATACTCATGTACCACGGGTGAGGCATTATTAATCAATAAATAATATAATACCTTTACACTAGCAATTCTTGTATATTTATTTATTTATTTATATATATATATTTCGGGGTTCTCGGAAACGGCTCTAACGATTTCGATGAAATTTGGTATATAGTTGAGTGTCATCATCATCAACTTAAGAGTTATTCTCTTGTCGGTGGAGTATCTTCCAGCTTTCCCTATCCTGCGCCAGCTCTTTGACTTATAGTTGAGTGTGCTCAGAGCATAAAAAGGTCAACCACGGCGTTGCATGAACAAGAGATTTCCTTTGGCAGGATTGGGCCTTAGGACCTAAGGATGGAATTTAGAAGTGGAGCCACCCAGATTTTTGATGCAGGTCCCCACCTGCCCCCCCACCCCCCGGTGGGGGGGTTTTAAGCGTCGGTGACATCTGATGTTAATAATTGTTTAAGTGTAGGTTCTATGTCAAGTTTAGTATCATTTTCAAGTAAATCAAAGATGTAGACATAGATTTCATCTAAATCGGTTCAGCCGTTATTGATTCCCCATACAATCTTACACCTTCCTTTTAACTTTTAAGAGATTTGTTTTTGAATAAAAATTATCCTATGTTCTTCCCCGGGACTCAAAATATCTCTATACCAAATTTTATCTAAATCGGTTCAGCGGTTATTGAATCCCCATACAAATTTCCACCTCCCTTTTCACACCCTTAAAGGATGATTTTTGAGATTTAAAGTAGGCTATGTTATTCCCTAGAAATCAAACTATCTCTGTACCAAATTTTAACTAAATTGGTTTAGCGGTTTAAGCGTGAAGAGGAATTTAATTTTTTTTTTTTCATATTTTATGGGTTTTTACTTCGGAATGGTGTCATTATGATATCAGAAATGAATTCGGCATCTCCGATTTATACGAAAACGATACCAAACTTGGCCTAGTAGCTTAAATGATATAGATATCAAGATCAAGTTGAGAGCCCCCCCCCCCCTAAAAATTTACATCAAAAATCTCGGTGGCTCCACTTCTTAAATCCATCCTTGGGTCCTAAGGACCAATCCTGCCAAAGGAAATCTCTTGTTCACGCAACGCCGTATTTTAGGCCCAGCACCATCCGCTAATAATGGGGTTTTCGGGGCCGAAAAATCGATCTAGCTAGGTCTTATCTCTGGGAAAACGCGCATTTTTCAGTTTTTATATGTTTTCCAAGCAAAGCTCGGTCTCCCAGATATTAAATAATTAGGATAATTTTACACAGATCTAGTCCCATATTCGAGCAATAAGGCTTGTGTTGTTGGTACGTATAGAAAACCGTGGAAAACATACATAACTAACAAATATTTGTGATAAACACACATATGCCCTTATTACCGGGATTCGAACCCGGGACCTCCTGCTTCGTAGGCAGGGTCATTACCAACTATAGGCTAGAACTCCGTCAAATAATAAATAATACTTTAACAACAATTTCAATAAGAGCTTTTGAGACTTTTTACACGTTTTAATCAAGGGAAAATAGCATACAAAAATCACACGGAAACTAGAGTATGTTTGCAAGGGCCTACACTAAATTTGGAAAAAATGCCAATGGAAAAAATCACGAATACATGTCTTATTTTACTTATTTCTATAAATGTTTAATTGTGTTTCACTACCCCGCATACCATAGAACAATATTTTTTTAATAAAATATCTATTTTAAACAAGATATCAACCCAATATTAAAATAATACTCAGAACGGTATACAAAACTAATTTTATGATCATTGATCAAAGAGCAATTCATTTAGTAACTTATCAAAATACGCCTGCAAGCCTTCCGCGATCAATATGACGCGTAGTTAAACATTGCTAATCGATTCGCTGCAGGCGCTTGGCGAAATGAAACCCTTCTGGCGTAACTCTGTTGAATTCTGAGATACAATTCTTTAATATCCTGTATAAGAGTAAACTGTTATTTGAGAGCGTAAATATTTAAAAAATATTATGATTTAAACTCTCAATGTTTTTATTTATGTATTTTATATGTTTTGTCAAGTTTTTCAGTTGTTTCTAATCGTTTTAATTATCTTCTTTGTCCATTCCTCCCTTCCTTGCACCCTTTTACATGACTCTGTTTAGCTCGATTGTTGTCTGGTATAGAATTCTATTAGGCATTATGTCCGCCATTTGTACCTACATTATTTTTGTATTTCGTGTAATAAAGTTTAAATACATCTTAAGAATAACACGACTTAGATATATTATATTTTATTTGAATAGTTGACGCGCTCCTATAAAGAGTGTTTAAGTATATCACAATCAAGTAAAATATAATCATGAAAACGGGGTGCTTGGTACAATGCTGACTGTATATCTACCTCTGTGTATCTACCTCTTTAATTATTCGCCGATTACATGGCAAAATTGTGGACGTTGTTATGGCCAGCTTGTCCGAGTTTGCAAGTTACGTTGTGAGGGGACAGTTCTATGCCTCGTTTAGACTGATTAGTAGTTACTTACTATAAGGCCTGATTTACGTGCGTTTAGTAGTAAATGTATGAACTCGCACTTAACATAGTTTTTTCGTGTATTTTCTGCTGCCAACCGTAACCGAATTGTTAGCTTATTACTTACTTAATTAATAAAGTGTGTTAAAATCTGTTATTTGAGAAATTCGTTTTAAAATGAGAGCGTGATTTCGATTGTATGGCAGTGCGCAGTGGCTATAAGTTCGTGTGGCGTCGTTATAACCAGCATGAGATATAAAAACACCGCTCTAGTTTATCAGTTTACTAACTATCAAATTATTGATAAATCTATTATGGCGAAAATAGTCTCCAAATAGCCTCAGTTCCAAATATACACGCGACAGCACTTATTGAATTTAGGTCGCTGTTACTCGCCCGATAATCTATCAGTCCTGTGCCTCTCTTCAAATATTCACGGGATCTAAATATAAACCAAATCCAGTTCCAGCTATAATAATTATCTTGAAGTCGATTCTGATTTGACATTGGTTAAGGTTTTGATATTGATTTGATATGACTTTGGCAATCGCTCTTGCTGACGCGCGTGCGTCTTAGAGTCGAGTGTCCTTGGGCATTTCGCTCGCACTTATGGATACACGGGAATGAGAGTAGTGTTAGTCAAATCAAAACTCGTGTCCTTTGATTACCCTGCTTAAAGACTCGACTTAGTTTTTCAAACACTTATAATAAAGTCGAAGCTCGAGTTTCTTTTAACTTGTTAGATACTCGAGTATTTTGTACAGACTTGAGTCTTTTTCAGAGAACCTCTTATTTTTTTTACATGCAATTGACTAAAATGTAAAATACACTAATCATACAGTAACGTCTATTTTCTATGCTGTTATATAAAACATACAAAATTGTTTTCGGAGGCTTTATTCGGAGGTTTGAGTATTTTTAGTTTAATAATGAATAAAAGACTTGACTCGGGATTTAAAAGACTCGGAAGTTTCATAAGCGCTGAGCCGTGTGAAAAGGAATCGAGTTAATCAAATGGAAAACTCAAGAGACTCGAGTTCCTTTCAACGCTGTGTGAGAGGTGAGAGTGGCATGGACTGCACTGAATCGTGTAAATTCGTATCATAACAAAATGTAAATTCGGAATCGGCCCCTTAATGTCAACTATTCCAGAATAATATAGTTCACACGACTAAGCTTTCGAGTGTTTAATCGGTTATCCATTTTAGTTCATTGATCATGAGCAAATTAGTATTAAGTGTAAACTTGGGTTTACTTACATCGCATCTTAGTTGCTCATTAACTTGGATTATCTGCTCTTAAGTGTGTTTCTAATTATTCGCATTAATATTTTAAAGGTACTAGTGATTCGGTTAAGTTGTGTTCTAATGTATGGTGAAGACAAACAAATTATAGCCAGCCTTTTATGAATGTAGTATACCTTTGCGTATGGTGCGGCAGGGGGAGGGAAGGGGACGCCAGCGTGCGTAAAGCACCATACCCAAAGGTATCATACTACATTCATAAAAGGCTGGCTATAATTAGTTTTTCAAAAAACACAATTTGACCGAATTATAGAGTTAGAAAGTCATCGTGAGACAGAATTTAAAATTGAATGACATTTACTATTAGCTATCTACTTATTAATAGGTACATTATGTTTCAAGTGCGAAAAATAGGAAATTCGCAACGAGTGGCGATAAAATAAAACACGACTGAGAGGAGTGTTTTAAATCGACACGAGTTGCGAACTAGGTACCTTTTCGCACAAGTTACTCGCACATAGTAAACACGTCACATATAGAAAACTTGGCCACATTTCCCTCGTGCCTTGGCAGTTCGGGAGCGGCTTTGGCCGGCTTAGAAATAACTCGCGGTTTGACCGAGAAACTTCCACAGGGTTCTAAAAAGAAGTAAGAACCGACCATTTCTAATAGAAACGGAACGTTTTGTAGGACTTCGTCTTAGTAAGTTACTCTGAGATGTGAAAAGGTGGTAACTACCGAATGTTTTAATAGGAATTGGTCGTTTTGTGGAACTTTGTCGTAATAAGTTGTGTTTAGGAACGTTCGTTGCAGTTTGTTTCGGTAAGTTTCGTGAAACAAATATCGCTTGTTGTATTTGGCATCCAATTTAGTATCTAAATAAAGTTATCAGGGTTTCAGGCTATGTTCGTTCAAACTTAAAACATAACATTTTACGAATATTTCCATTCCTTCCTTTTGTTTACGTAGGTAGGTAAGAAAAATGCGGGTAGTTATAATAACTTGTACCTACCGCTAGATGTCTACTTTCGTCAGTTTTTTCTCCGAAACTAATAGATAGTGTAATCTCGCACTAGAAACATCGAAGGTATTTTTAAGATTACAATAGGACCTCTGTAATCTGGATAGGCAATAGTTATTTTTCACCACACCAACCCGAAGAAAATATCAAATGTAAAATATCAAACAAAATCAAATCAAATCAATATGAATGTTATTAAATATTTGTCATCCAAAATCATCATTTAAAAGTCAATTCTACCAGCAAACATAAGAAAACAACTCAAAATTAGCATTTGATTTCTTTGCCTCACATGTGAATAAAATGCAACTTTGCTATCAGTTTTTGAAGTGCAAAGTAATCCTTTCCGAGCTGGTGTGGTGAAAAAATGATTACATTATGTAAGTATCAGATGGTAACATATTATTATTTTCATTAAGCTATGGATGTAATTTTTATTTATTTATTTATTTTGATCTTTATTGCACAATACATGAAGGTACAAATGGCGGACTTAATGCCTTAAGGCATTCTCTACCTAATTTACTTAGGTACATCTTTTAAAACAAAGTCCACCGCCGCGTCTGTCTGTTTGTATGTTCGCGATAAACTCAAAAACTACGGAACGGATTTTCATACAGTTTTCACCTAGTTAGTTAGTTAGTTTAGTGATTCTTGAGGAAGGTTAATTTTGTATGGGATTTTGAGTTTCCAAAGCGTCCCGCTTGGGGCGCTGTTCAAAATCCCACAATATGAGACTTAACGCAAACGCATACGTCACGTCACGCTGAAATTTACACTAGAGGTTCAGTTAAGTACCGTTTTAAATACCATTTACCTGTCATTGGAGAGTGTTCTGATTTAATGAATTTTAAAAGTATTGCAAAATATTGAATATTAATATGATAATGCATAGGTACCTACGCGTAATTAATAACTGATATTTACATCCACAATTGCATATTCATTCTGTTAATGAAAATCATTTATTCATGAAATCATAAAGAGCGAATTTGTTGATATTAATCAGATATTTTACCGCGGTTGCATTTATTTTATAGTTAAGACTGCGTCGACCATCCAGTGGCGCCGATAGGGGAATTATCTTTTCTAATAAACCAAATAATTTATGTATGAATCAGTATATTAACAAAAACAAACAAAAAAAAAACAAAATTTCTTTATTAACCAAGTAGAACAAGCAAGAATGACAAAAGGTAATTTATCCTCGTAAGTCCTGTGTTTTTCCGACAGCAGTAGTCATATCTGCCGGCTGTACTATACCAAGTACAAACCAAGAATAGTGCTTCAGACCGAAACAAAAAGATGTCGATTTTAGAGATTTTTTGAAGTGAGGTCTTATTTTCAGTATTTTTTATGATATGTTTATTATTTATAACACCTCTTCAAGAAGGAAATTATTGAAAATATTTTGTACTTGTGTGAGTACATTGGGTTTTTACACAGTATAATAAAAAAGTTAAAGGATTTATTTAATATTAAAATTAAATCATATATTTTCTCTAAACATCACTAAAGTAAAAAAAATACTTTATTACAACATAACTTATCTTCTTCTTATAAAAAGATGATTTAATAAACCTCTTTTCATTATTTTAATACCATACTACATCCACGGAGGTTGGATTTCGGTGTTCAAAACCTGGACTAGATCTCCAGATCTACCCCTTGCACTTTGCCCACGTCGTGCCCTTGTGCACTTGTGCTTCTACCACAGCTACGCCCACCTCATTGACCACAAGCACTTTGAAATCGATGACTAGATACACGTCCGCTTACTGAAACTTCTATTTCTCCATCTTCATATTCCGAAAACGAAGAAAAGTCCCTATTTGATTCTTGGTCGGGTTCAGATATAAACATATCTTCATTATCCGAGTCCTTGAAGTCATAGTTATTGAGAAGTTGTGATATTTGCTTTTCATCAAACGCTAGAATAAGAAAAAAAATACTTGTAAGTTAGACCGAACGTACTACCATAAGTACAAATTATTTTGACCAATCGCGAACCTCCTTAAATATACAGGTTTCTTTGAAATATTGTTTATTTTACAATATTTATAATTTAAATATACTAATACATTCGTATGACAACAGAAAAAACAAGTGATTACTTGAATATAAACCGATTATCTTACCTCGTGCCGGCCAGCGACCTGACTGTGTGGCCATCTTGCGAAAAAGTGACACTGACACTGACAGTTGACTTTACCTGTCTAACATGGCGAAATTGACCATAGATGGATTTTTGTGGTCCGAAATAAATGTTTTTTTTTTTTTTTTTTTTATAGAATATAGAATGAGAATGACCGTGTTAGTGTTGCCGTTGTAAAAAAACTACCCGGTAAATGGGGAATGAAAAATTTGTACTTGAGTAAGTACATTAGGCAGTTACGCCATCCATGTAGTTAAAATGTCAGGTCTGAAGTGCTATCCTTAATTTGTACTTGTACAAGTACGCGGGGACTTACGAGGTTAAACATGTATAATACACACGTTACATTACAGTTAGATTAACAGTAGCCCTCACACTAGGTCAAGCCTGTGTCGTGAGGACTGTGGTGAGACAGTAATAGCAAAACGAATTAACAACTAGATTATATTAATATTGTTGTTCTATTGATTACCCAACTTTTGGTCTTTGTCACATAGTTTTATTTTGTTTATTTATAACTTTATCAACTAAACGGAAAAATGTGGCCTCCATTTATAAGGATAACGCAATAATATCATGACATGTCACACTTCTGGTACGGAACCCAAATAAAAATAAAATCTTTTACAGAAGCATGGTTTTTATTTCGTCAACTACGAGATTAAAAAATCTTACAAACGTGCAAAACAGACAAACGTAAATCTTTTTTATTCCAAATTCTTTGCCATTTAAAACACACCCATATATCTCAAACAATAAAGTTAAAACTCCAATTGCAATTGAAACAAAGCGTAAAACAGAAACATTGCAATTCAGGATGGAATCGGGAAATTTAAGCGTTGAAAATAGAGAAGAGTGAATAGAGAATGATTGATAGAACTATTGGGGAACAAAGGACGCTCGGTGACAAAAATGTGGCAATTCTAGTTCAATGGGGGTGGGGGAATGAAACGAATGGGCAGAGGCAAGGCAATAGAATGATGAAAACTGTTAATCTCCACTGGGTCGAAGGAAATTCGGCTTTAAAGCTGTCACAGACGGGCGTACCGGACCGTGGCCTTACTCCGGTCCGAGGCCTGTCCGATTGTATAGAATATGGATCGTATGGTGGTCCGCTGTTGCATAATTTATATGATATTATTATGAAATAAAGAATTTTGCATTTTTTTTTCTTTGAATTTTGAATAATATGAATATTCCGAACAACACTGCTGCTATGATCCTAAGACAGGGCATCTGCACTGGCGCCCGCCCCCTGTCGCGAACATGCGAACCGGCTAATAGTTGCCAGCGTCATGGAGTAGATGGCGCTCGCAGTCATGTTTAAGTTAAATAACCGCTTCTAGGTTATTGTGATTTTTTAGGACAAGACAAGAGGGTAGACGCCGAACGATAGTAAGAAAGGGAGGTTATGTGCGAACAGATACGGAGGGAGAATTTTGCTTTGGGGATCAATTCAACGGCTTTCTTATGGTGTTATTAGATTAATGATGTGCCTCATGTAAATTGTGACTAACGTATATCAGTATTCAGAGTGAACAGTGATCCGAGGGAATTGTTGATGGCTAATATGAACTTATGGTAAACTTAGTGTGAGGAATGGGGTCGCTATAAGGGGAGGTTTGGAGGCGACTATGAGGTTCAAGAAACCAGGTGGATAATCAGGTGAAACTTATTTTATATGCAGGTAATAAAGTAGGACACCAGCAATGAGTGAATCGTCATCTCACTAACGTCCAGGCCTCATATAGGTATGTAGTATGATTACATATCGCTAACCAGTATCAGTAAAGGCATCATCTCATTCGATAGGTTAACAAGTATGGTGAGCTTGACGACATGGTGGAGGTGCTGGGATTTTATGCACATGCACTGTAATCATCATCAAAAGTAACATATGAAAAGTCAATTTATATATGCACGTACAACTAAAGAGTTACATTTTTTGGTTTGTTCAGTTCAATTTAATGTTTTATTTCAGGCATGAAATGAAGCCCACATTTATGTAATCCTATTCTTGCAAAAAGGCGTTAAGCAGGCGAATATGTTAGTGGTTCACCGGAGCACATATGCAATTAAGTGCCTACATTTTATTGAACATTCTTGCTCTTTGATATACAAGAGATTGCAAATGTCAGTATATATATATAGTTTATAAAAAATAGGTAAGTACCTATCTAAATACAAAAATTTCCTTGGTAAATTATATAAATACAAAATTGTTTCAAAAAATTCTACTTGGAATACAAAATACTAAAAAGCTCGCTTTAATCTTTGAAAGCAGTGTGTTAATCAATCAGTCCTATAGAGTGCAAATTTGGAGTTGATTCCTCATGTTAAGCAGTAGAATGGAATTTCAAGTGATGGTTTTGAATGATAAAAATATTTGAAAGCATATGTTATATATTTAACGTTTTACAGCCAGTATTTGTCACTGGTTGATGTGATACAAATGTTTGTGTCACCAGGGCAGCAAAGTTTGTTTTTAACCCACGTGTCTTGAAACCCTCGCAACGCTCAGGATTCCAACATTTCTATGTTATAAGAATGAGAGAGTGGCTAAGATTGTCACATCAGAAAAGATAGCACAATATGGGTATGTTTACTATAAATTCTATCAGAGAGGTGTTTATAATCAGTTTTTAAACACTAACTTGGTAAGACTACCTTCAACAAGAGCCATGAAACTGCTTAAGTCTCAGATTTCATTACGTTGAAACCAATCATTACGTACATTTTTCATTAAACATGTCTAAAAACGTGGGTGACGAAACGGACATTCAACTCAAGTTTTAACGCCCTAAGCAGTAGAAATTTACACTTATCAGCAATAATCCTGAACTGAAATATATATATGTCATGTATCAAAGAAAAGGTGAAGAAGCTCCAATGGCAATATTTGATAAAAGTAACTAGATTTTTTCTCAAAGTTGTGAATAATCTTATTGTTCTCTTAAATATCATATGATTGGTACCGTTACCATACCTGCTCATGCCTAACAAGTTTAAGTTGAACAGGAGGTTTATATATAATCTATATTTGGGTGTATGTTATGATTATGTTCACAAGAACATGGTTTCATTTTGATATTTATTATGTTTGATGATGTAGTTGACAAGTTGCTTTACTTGTTTAGTTTTAGTTACCTGACCAATCTTTGATAAAATCATGCACTAATAAAAATTTACGACATTTTGAAAAATAACAGTCTTGAACGATTCACGGTTAAGGGAAAGGTAATCACGGTCTATATAAATATATTTTGAATTAAAATTTGCTGGTCGATTTGTGAACCAGAATGGATCCTTTCAAACAGCGACTTTATCACCTGAGCTAGAAGATTCAAATTATGCAGTTGATCAACAATTTAACATTACTAATTATATTTGTTTTTAAATTGGGTTCTTAAGTGACGATTATGACATTTTTCGTAATTTAATTAAATGTAAGACATAAATGAAATCGCATAAATGATTAGATCTGTTAAAATAATTATATGCGAATTTTTTGGCATCCATGCCTTTGCAATTTTGTTTGTAACGTTGCATGAGTTAAGATCTTAATATTAAAATAATAAGAATCATAATCTCACATTCATTGTTCTGTGTGGCCGAATAGTTTTAGTACCAAATTGAAAGTTTATTTTTAATGCGGGTAGTTGATATTACTTATGGCTTACCAACTGTTGTTGCTTACAAACCAGTTTAGGTCTGACCTCCGATTTTGTATATATTCTATTACATCGGTATTTCGTTAAATTGGTGGTAAACAATATTTTGTGATTATGAAGTTCCACGCCAAGTTAATTATTACTGGATTGCATGCTTTTCTAGAAGATGCATTGCTTGCAGAATACCCGCTTCATCACAAATTATCAGCTCAGCCATGATTAAACTGAATGTATCATGTTTAACGTATTAGCCTTATACTTATATGATCAATATTTTTACAACAACACAATATTCTTTATTGCTCACCAATATGTAAAGGAACTTAACACATATCACTTATACTATGGTGCACAACGGGCGGTCTTATCGCTAAAAGATTGATATCTTCCAGACAAACAAACCAGGCTATTATAATGGTATGTTTTGCGGATCCATATTTTCACTGGGCTTTAATCAGAACCATTGAGTTTAATTAAAAACTCGAATTTAACACTCACCACGTTTGAAGGACTAGAACCACTCATATCATAAGAGATGTTAATATGGAATTTCTTGCCTCATCGTTGTTTGTTGTTACAATCGTAAGGAATTGTAACGGATTGGTTTCTTGGAAGTCGGTACAATTTAGTTGTAATGTGCCTGAATGAAAATGCAGGAGGCACTTGAAATCAGATTACAACTTGACGTCATATGTACAATGTAGGTACATACTACTCAAACTCAAAGGACCAGGAACATCATTGGAACTCAATCAGAATCACTCAGCCATTCTAATGGTACCAGCAAACGGCCAAAAATGGGGCTCGCTAGATTTAACAATAGTAACATACTCAATTGGCATGCATGATATTTCTGTTCTGAAAGAATAAACGGGTAAAATGTTTGTAAACGAATAAAAAACTACCGAATTAATTTAAACAATATTCACTTACTTTATGGATTGCGTTTAATCAGCGTTACATTAAGGTTCCAAAGACTTGTCTGTTGATGTAATAAAGCATAGTATCTTAATTTATTCCCAATTAACATTTCAATATAGATTGTTATCAGAGAATCAGTAAATATCAACTTGGATATGTAAAGGACAAAGGCAAAACTGTTTAGTATAAGCCACCACTAATATGTTTGCACTTAAGCAATACCCTAAGGTATAATGACTTCCTATTATTACTGAACCATTGATTCTTAGTGTGGAAAGTCCATAGATTAGTGATTAGATAAAGATTAACTAAACTTCTGAATTGTGTATGTATGTACATACGATGACCCAAACCTAAAGTGTTAAAAATGCTAAAATAAGTTATTATTGAAAAGACTCCCAGTGAAAGTCATACTGATTGAATGGGCTAGTGGTTTCTATATTATCTGCTAACTGATTTAGATACTTCTAAGTACATAGTACATACTTTACTTTTACTCGAACAGAAATGGATAAGGGAGTGGTAGATAATTTAAAGAATAGCCATTAGCCATGCATAACTAATTTGATTTTGTTAAATGAATTGGAATCAAGCAACACATATTAATTGATATCGCCTACCCAATCGAGATACTAAATACTAAAGAATACGAACCTACATATTCATAATAATTATAGAGACGGTAGTAAGACCATGGTGGATAGGTTTCTGAATAAGAGAAATTCTCAAGTATTCGGTTATTTAAATAAATGTGATAACGTATTTTTAACTATGATAGTAGTCATTATACCACTCTGTGCAAGTAGTTCTGAAATTAAATAATGGCATAATGACAAAGACACATGAGCATTTGTTACAGAGTATATTACCTATGTCTAGGTAACGAAAAGGAATAGTAGGTATTCGCTGCGTGCAAGGCAAGTGGTGGGGGGAGCCGAAACAAACTCAGCGCTTGATGTGGCTAAATGACAATATGACAAGTTAGCAAGCAGTGTTTCTGTCAATTCACATACTTTTCAGTTATTTTGTTCACGTTTCTTTTTGCCTTAAAAATCATATTTACAATAAAAATGGGCCACGATAGATGTTGTGTGGTAAACTGTAATAATACTAGATGGTCTAGACGAAACATTAATAATAATTAATATTTTTTTATTTTTAACACTAGGCTAGAAATTAGCCTTTTATGTCATATTATATTTATTCCAGGCTCAACAGCGTATCGGCTAATTATTTTATCTCGTCTGTCAACACAGATTTTGCTCAGATGTTAATAAAATAGTATGGATAATACAGTGTGTACCAACATTAGGTGTTTGTAATATTATGTAGTTATAATGCCTGTTATTGAAAACTCGGTAAAAGCATACCTTTGGCACGTAGAGTTGTCTGTCGTCTATCACAACAGACATTGTGATGCGAGTGAACATTATTTCTAACATAAAATGTGTTGATTTAAACCTGTGAAGAAGGAAGGAAAGGGTGATAGGTAACTTCAATTAAGTATTAAACTTTTTATGTTATAGTAAAAGGAAGAGATCAATCATGAGCCAAATAATTATTGGTATATGATCGTGGCCTCAACTGTTAACTTGATTATCAGATTTAATCAGAATATTGAGATATAAAATGCAGGCTGGAGGCTAGAGCTACACAAGAATCAGAATCACAATTAGAATCAGATGTCATATAATGAAGTTCTATATGTATCTTTCTTCATTAATTTTAATATTGCTGTGAAATATCGTAGTGTTAAGGACATGGTATTTGTTTTATGTACGACTAAGTACTACAGGAGCAATAGTTACAAGACAGAGTTATCAGTTTTATTCGTGTCCCTATCGTGTCTCTTGGGTCACAGTGGACAGTTAGACACCTGTCCTGTGTGGTTCTTCACCAGTGCTCACCATCTGCAGTACCTAGATATGCTAGCCTGTAATGTGGCTTTGTCTTTAATATTTTTTCTGTTCGCCCACCGTGTGGCCATACGTCCATGCCTATCCCTACGCTTCCTTGCCATGTGGCCAGTGATTATGAGCTTCTCCAGACTATAGGATCCTCTTCTGCCTCGATAGCAGAAGAAAGTACGTGCGCGGTGAGTACAAATAGTGGATAACCTCGGTTTGATGTTGAGTTCGTCGAGACTTGATGCAATTTCACCTACTGCGTTCAAGCATTCTTCGCCAGCACCACCTCTCAAATGCATCTGTCCTATGATGGGTTTCAGTTTTAATGGTCTAGGTTTGGACATGTACAGAAAGATCGAGAAAACAAGGCGTCCGCATTAGTGTGATACTGGTTGTATGTTCTCCCATATGCATACCCTGGAAAGTCGTTTCACCGCAGCTTTGGCTGTCTGATCTCTTCTGACCACCCTTTGGTCGAAAACGCCATCGTCGCTTATTTAAGATCCCAAGTAAACCAACAACTTGCCTCTAGATCGTGCAATGTATTGGTACTCTTCATTTTAGCAGGTAGATCGACATGCATCAACTTCGTCTTATTTCTTTTGATCCTGGGGTATGAATCTGGTCTGAATCCTGAGTATGGAGTTATGGACTCATATCTGACATGCTCAATTTTAGAAACAGAACCGCAAGTTATTTTCCACAGACACTTAATCTAATTATAGTCATGTCATTTGCAAAACTGAGGTTATTGATAAGTTGACCAGTGGCGGCGCGTCAAACATATCCATAGGCAAGCCGGGGCTAATTGGCTTACATATTTCCTTTACAACTCTGCTCAAACGTCCAAAAACAGGCAAGCCGGTGGGAATCGGCTTTTATGGACGCAGTCTCATACCAACTCAGACACCACCCTAACAGCCTTCCAATACTCATTATGTATTCACCGATGTTAGTAAACAGTTGCACTCCTTGGTCAACTTTAAAAAGATAACTCGGCGTGTTATCCCCATTTCGCTCATAACCCTGACATTTTACTCCAGTTAAGGAAATCAAAAGTCTTTGCGAAAGCCTTTAAAGAGTATACAGACGCCGTGCCCACTGTATTCTCTATTAATTGCCACACATTGAGTATTTGCTACTGAGAGTACTGAGTGAGTACCCTTCAATGTCTCTCATGGTTATCAAAGCTGTGAAGTGAAAATTCGTGAATAAAGGAAACTTAGTGGGTCAATTTGATAGACACAGCAGTGAAAATACCGTAGTACGGGAAGCGGGCGATTATTACACTTGAAGATCTGATCGGTTACATTAATTAAAGAATAGTCATGTAAAGTCGTAATGAATCGGTACCTCGGTAGGTACAGTTTGCTATGATGTTTCTACGATCCTTAGCATGATATATATATATAGGTTAGGTTAGGTATATTTAGGTCCACGGTAACGTAAATGTAACGCAGTAAAAAATAGTTGTTGACAGGTTTTGTAACTAACCAAGATGAAAATAAAGTGCTCAGTTTATATTATTTGAGTGTAGCTCAGGTTAAATGCATTGATGGCTTTCATACCGAATAGAGAGGCTGACACGACTGTCCCAACCTTTTTAAACTAGATTATTTCACACCAGCATCAGAAAATGATTAGAAAAATAAAAACTGCAGTAATTTTTGGCACAATATCTATTTAATAAATCAGAATGAACTACAAGAAAAGGCGACTTGACTCGAAATAAGTGCCTGATTTGACAAGTCTGTTAAATATCCTTAGCTTAGCTTAAGAAAATAAAAAATAATGTGGTTCTCTTGAGTTGTAGATACGTTCTTTCTTTTACATGTTGATTTGTGATTAAATGAGAATAGCGTAATTCTTCCTTGGCTGGGGAGGGCTGCCGGACATGAAGTAGATACACGAAGAGATGGATATGTCAGCAGTAGGTTTAATGAATAAGCAAGTAGATTAAAATACTTCACATAGTAGCTTACTGCCAGTAGTAATAAGTAAAGAGAAGTGGGAACTTAGGTTACATATACACGTCACGTTTGGATAAGACGGTCGCTTTTGTCTGTGTAATAACTATGGTTCGATCGCGCGGTCGCCGCGGTGTTTAATAAAGTTACAGTTGTTTAATTACGCAAATTATGCTGGTCATCATGTATACGTCTGCTGTAGTAGAAGTTCTGACCCTTGAAGTAGTGAAACAAGTTATTAACGATATCATAAGAGCAAAGCAGCATATAACATCAGAACATCACAGATGGTAGTCATAGATAAAATATAGCGCGAATTGAGTTCTCACTGTCTAACAACACCGATGTTTGATATCAAATCGGTGTTGCCACGTTGTAATTAAGGACTGCTCGGAGCAATTTGGGACCGAACGCGCGAGATTGTGGGAAATACCACACATAGACATAGATATAGGTAGACAGAGAGATAAGTAACGGACCAGAGATGACAAATCGCAGCCGTGATCCTACTCAGCTCAGCTCAGACACCGATAAACGCTCAGTCGCTCGCACCAATCTCAGGATACTGCTTTCATTCTCAAATCAGAGATCAGTTAGTTTAGCACAGATATCAATGAATGCTCAGATCAGTCCCAAGATCATATTATTAATCAACTCAGCACAAACCTTGATGAATGCTCAGACCAATCTCAGGATCAAATTATTAATCAGCTCAGCACAAACATTGATGAATGCTCAGACCAGTCTCAGGATCCTGTTCTTTATCAGCTCAGCACAAATACAGATGAACAATCAGATCAGTCTCAGAAACGGTGTGCCACAGCACATTTCTACGACATCATCAGAAATGGTACGAAATCTCAGGTCATGCCGATTCACAGCGCCAAAGCCGAGAGAGGCATTCAGAGGATGAACAGCTCAAATACATTATTATTCACATTAGTGTTCTTATCATCTAATTGTTAATTTATTTACATGTTTGCCTGGACATCTAATTTCAATTAAAAGAGTAGCTTTTTCCTGCTGGGCGGGAGTGTCGCGAACATGCGAACCGGCTAATAGTTGCCAGCGTCATGGAGTAGATGGCGCTCGCAGTCATGTTTAAGTTAAATAACCGCTTCTAGGTTATTGTGATTTTTTAGGACAAGACAAGAGGGTAGACGCCGAACGATAGTAAGAAAGGGAGGTTATGTGCGAACAGATACGGAGGGAGAATTTTGCTTTGGGGATCAATTCAACGGCTTTCTTATGGTGTTATTAGATTAATGATGTGCCTCATGTAAATTGTGACTAACGTATATCAGTATTCAGAGTGAACAGTGATCCGAGGGAATTGTTGATGGCTAATATGAACTTATGGTAAACTTAGTGTGAGGAATGGGGTCGCTATAAGGGGAGGTTTGGAGGCGACTATGAGGTTCAAGAAACCAGGTGGATAATCAGGTGAAACTTATTTTATATGCAGGTAATAAAGTAGGACACCAGCAATGAGTGAATCGTCATCTCACTAACGTCCAGGCCTCATATAGGTATGTAGTATGATTACATATCGCTAACCAGTATCAGTAAAGGCATCATCTCATTCGATAGGTTAACAAGTATGGTGAGCTTGACGACACCCCCCACGCGCCGCGTTTCTTGTGAAGTTCGGCTCGATTCAGAAAATGAATTAGATTTCTACTAGACTTCAACAAGTTACGATACGGATAATTTAAAGATATTTGTAAGATAGATATGTCAAATTTGACGTTTCCGGGATTCTGGAGGTCCTCTTGAACGATTTCGACAAGTTATGACTTAGATATCCAAGTGACATCTAGTCGATATCTAATGTAGATCTAGTTGATCTCTAAATCGTCTCAAGATCTTGTGACTATCTCGAAATCCGAATAGGCCTGGTTAGTTCCGATAACACTGGCAGTCATTTAATCGTGCACTTTTCTGAAAAACCGCATCAAAATCGGTTCAGCCAAATGCGAGATAATCGCGGACAAACATACATACAAACATACGGGTCAAACTGAGAACCTCCTGTTTTTTTGAAGGCGGTTAAAATGCTTTAGATAAAAGGCATGACTGTTTCCCAACACTAGTCAAACGCCTGCGAAAATTGCACTCTACTGGAATTAGTTCGACATTTATGAGATTTTTTGCTCCAACTTTTTAATCAGGAGATTTAAAATCGTTACTGTCCCGGCTTACCGGAGAAAAGTCACGTAGTTTTCAACTGGCATCTTAACTCCTATAGCAAAGGGGATGTTTTAAGTCTAATACGTGTTATTAGTTCATCTGTCGGATTGTTTCACCCAAACGGATTAACCGATTTGAGGAAAGTTCTAAAGTTATATCTTTCGAGATAATCTAAGTTCAATTTGATGAAAATGTGTCTTCTATTTTTTACAACATCGATTTAGACATTTGCGGAAGCAATTTTTTAGCAACAGTACCTAAAAACTGTACCAATTTGACCTTGCTAGTACAGGATACCTATATCTTGAAGGTGTATTTTGATGAGACAATTTCTATTTTTCTATTCTACAGCTACACAACAGAAAAACAACCAATTTGAGATAACGGCTCGAAACGCTGCTTCAACAGCCATTGAAAAAACAATTCGTATTTGGAATTTATTACTCGGCAGTAAGGTAAACAATTGAATGAGTGCTGTAACTGCTGTAATGGCTGTTACGACAGTTATGTGTGACATAACGGAAGCGATGTTCGGTGTTCAATGCTTGATTCATGACACCTAATATAAAGTCCCTACTACACGGTCGTCAACGAGACTTCCGACCACTGTGACCTTGGTAGTTTCTGACCGTGTAGTAGGTAATAATGATAAGTGGTTTGCCGTAGGTTTGCCACTATAACAAATCTGACTTCAAGATCAGGGTGACTTGTGTAATAACGTTAATAAAGTAAATATTTAAGTAAACAAAGTTTCCGTTCTATTGCAGATGCTCCAACCGCTACCGGGCTTGGTGGAGCGTGGTCCTGGCTGCCCTCAGCATGTTGGCGAAGGAGACTGGCCTCACTGCGTTGCTGGTCAACATAGTCTTGGACCTGTACAAGAGTTGGCCTGGAGCAAGGTAAATATTCATCACCATATCATATTAGTAATATGTTTATTATCTAGTTTCTTCCAAACATTCTTCTTCTTCTTCCTAAATACGTTGACACAAATGGCAATAAGTTTTTGGCAAAAATTTAATTTTGGGTACAAGCTTTTATCGCTGACTGTACGTTTCTTACCACAGGCAACTAATACCCACAGAGATAATTCTAAAAAACTCAAACATAATTATTAGGTTCCGTTATTTCATCACAGAATTCCTATGGTCACCTCCTGTCTCCATCATCAGATCAGCTCGATGGTGCAATGATATGAAAATTTTCAGCTCAATCGGAAATCGGGAAGTGGGTCAATTTGTAGTTTCCAAGATTTGACCCACACTAACTTTCATACTAACAGGGCAAGTTAAATAAAATCTTCTAATAAAAAAAATAAGGACAGGGACAGACAATTATAATAACGCTATCTCTCTAATTCCAGGTGTTCTCTTATGGTGAAATGGCGTTGGAAAGGCGACGCTTGCGCACGCATCACTATTGCGTTAGCGGGACTGGTGTTGTTGGCGACGGCCAGAGTGGCCCTTCTGCAGGGTTCGCTGCCTGCGTTCTCACCGCAGGACAACCCACCAGCGTTCCATCCTTCATTCCTGGTCAGGTTAGTATGTTCTATCTTGTTTCATCATGACTAAGGGCCCGTACAGACGAACTGCGAACCGACTGTAATTTGTATGGGAACTGCACGCTGACTGCACGCCAACTGCAACGTCGGGTTGCAGTCCATCTTTATCAGCCCTTAAAGTAATGTAGCGTTGGAAGATATTGTGCATCTGGCGACAACCAGGGTTACTCTGCTTCAGAACTCTTTACCTGCCTTCTCTCCTCAGAACATAATCAAACCACAGGACATTAACCCTTAAAATATTTATTCATCATAATGAAAAACAAAACAGACGATACAAATCTTAGTTCGCATCGCATCGTAGTTCTAATCTGTTTGCATCGTCATCTTCCTCGCGTTATCCCGGCTTTTTGTCACGGCTCAGGGGAGCCTGGGGTCCGCTTGCCAACTAATCCCAAGAATTGGTGTAGGCATTAATAGTTTTTACGAAAGCGACTGCCATCTGACCTTCCAACCCAGAGGGTAACCTATATAGACCTTATTGGGATTAGTCCGGTTTCCTCACGATGTTTCCCTTCACCAAAAAGCGACTGGTACCTAAATACGAGTATCAAATGATCTGTTTGCATCAGCAAAAAAAAACTTTGTGCTATTTCTCATCATTAATCTTGTAATTTCCAGGCTAATGACGTTCTGCTACCTGGCGGCCTTCAACTGGTGGCTACTTCTCTGCCCGTGGACCCTAAGCCACGATTGGCAGATGGGTTCCGTCCCATTGGTAACCAGCGGATGGGACCCTAGGAACCTTCTTACAGTTGCTGCCTTGATAGTACTGATAGCACTATCGTATAGATGCTGGATAGATTTGGAGGTAAGATGGATAGAAAAAAACATTGTAGTCAGATTACTAGCAAGCAATAAGCTTACCTATGTATAGTAAAACAATTTAATACTTGAAATAAGACAAATAAATGCCCATGAATCTCCGTCCACGGAACCGAACGATCAATATTGACCTCTGGTGAAGGCGTAGTGAAAATTTTCAGCAGTAAAAGTCAGTCAAATAAACAGCCGCAGTCTTGTGTCTTGAGATTAAAAATAGAAGAAAGGACGGTTTAGAGGCAGCCTACCCAACTTGTACCCAACAACGTGTGCACAATAATAAAGAGTATTGCATTAAAATTGCCCAGGAAAGTTCACCAGAAAAAACAAAAGACGAGCGGAAAAGGATTTTTTAAATTATTATTTTTGATCTGCGAGCGCGCTGGATGCACCATGCAGGTTTGACATGTTACAACATGGGACGATATAATACTGTTTTCGTATCAAAAGTGGACAGGTTTCTTTCAGTGTGATCAAGAACCATTTTTTTTCTTTCTAGTTCCAAAGACACACCCCTGCTGCGGTGGGTCTGATGCTGTTGGTGATACCATACCTGCCGGCATCGAACCTGCTGGTGACTGTCGGTTTCGTGGTTGCTGAGAGAGTCCTGTATTTGCCAAGGTATTTCATTGATAAACAAACTTCTGGCCTCGCACAGCAAAACTGTGGAATGAACGTGGTATTTCCGGCCCTATACTACGAGCTTCAAATCATTAATATAAACGCGTACCTAGGGTTGCAAATAGAAAAAAAACCAAATGTTTTTTTTTCAAATTTATGAAAAAAAAACATGAAAAAAAAACCTGGCACCATGGTTTTTTTTCTAAATTAGGTTTTTTTTCAGATGAACAAAAATATGCCACAATAACTGGTTTTCGTGATTTATTTATATAAGTAACTTAAAACTAAGTAATTTTTGGGGAATCCCTGAATTCCCCGATGCGGCGACGAGAGGCGTTGGTGTTGCCAACAGTAAATTGCGATAACTACCACTACAGATTTCATTTATGTTGTTATTAATCAAAGTTGTTAAATTAAATTGGTTTAATGGTTAACATAAAGTCTAAAACAAGTAAAACGACCGTATAAAAGTATTAACTGCCTTGCAAATTTTGAGTTTTCATACTTTTGAAAAAAAACGTACTCCAGAAAAAAAACGGTTTTTTTTCACGGTTTTTTTTTCATGTTTTTTTTTCAAGTCTGAAAAAAAACCGTTTTTTTACAACCCTACGCGTACCCCCATCTTGCACTGGTGTTGTAGGTATCCATGGGTGACGATAATTGCTTACCATCAGGCGATTCGTCTGCTCGTTTGCATCCTACATCACACAAGAACTTTGCAGTCATTGCAAAACCAGCTTATTTATAACTTATTGCATTAGAGTACAGTAAACAATTCCAATATCTTTTATTCCAGGTGGGTAGAATTTTTTATTTTTTTCTTTATGAACTAATGAGAGCCTTCTGCTTACAGCGTGGGCTCAGTGATCCTCACAGCCTACGGGATCCAGCTCCTCTGGCATCGCTCCAACCGGCGTCTGCTGGTGGTTGGAACTGCAATATTAGCTGCCAGCTTCGCAGCAAGAACTATCCTGAGGAACCAGGATTGGAGAACCAGGGAGACGCTTTTGAGGTATTTCCCTTCACATACATTTTTGAGTTTCTTCTCGATTTTTTTTCCTTTACCTAAGATTTTGTTAAGATATGAGAGATAGAAATTTAATGCCACTGGTAAATAACCGCACTTAAAATCTCTGCAGTAAAACGTGTAACTATTATGTTTCTTTATTATATTTTCCAGAGCGGACTTGGCGGTGTTACCGCACAACGCCAAACTGCACTACAACTTCGCAAACTTCTTGAAAGACAAGGAGCAACAAGAAAATGCTATCAAACACTATAAGGAAGCATTGAAGTAAGTCTTACTCTTCGTTAAACATTAATATTTAATTAAAGCGTATATGCGATAGTTACACCACAAATATGGAACAATTTGATGCTTTAGTTCTCCAGTTTCAAGCACTAGGGCTAACCGCAGACGCATGGAATTTTCATTCGGTTTGACAGGTGGGAACGGGACGTCGCTCTACACAAGCATAGCGTTGTCTCGCTTGCACATGTCATTCCGTGCGTCTGCGGCCAGCCTAACAGTGCTGAGCAGCAGTTCACGTTGCCTTTTGTTGTTGTCGCTGTAGTAACTTTGGGTAGATTATTATCAAAAAGAAAAACGTAAAAAATATTTTAAATTTCATAAGACCATAATCATTTCATCTCGATTCCGTTAACATCACTCCGCTGCACCGAAATGCTATAAAATTTACGATGTCTAGTTATTACGCTTTTGATTTGAAATGATACTAAAGGTTATTATCTGCTACTTATATTTCCAGGTTATGGCCGAGCTACGCCAGCGCGCACAACAACCTTGGCACCCTGGTGATTGCATCAGGCCGGGCCGAGCACCACTTTCTGCAGGCGCTCAAATACAACAGGGACCATGTCAACGCGCACTATAATCTCGCTAAACTATACAGGTATATCCCATACGGCATACGAGAGATTAATTATAATACGTACTTCGTTCAGATATACAGCCAGGCCATCAGAAAGGAAGAACTTCGCTTCCTCTGCTCTGTAGACCTTCGTAAGTCAAGTATGTGTATAAACGCAAGAGTTAGAAGCAACTAACGCATAAATACGGTCTTCTCTCTCTCTCTCTCTCTTTGGTCGGTCCCTCATGTCTGAGGATCGTGGTCAGATCAGGGTTGACTCTAAAGCGGATGATCTGCCTCCACCGCGGTTTCTGTCCAATGCGTCTTTGACGACCGTGTAGAAAGCAGAGGATGACGAGTTTTTAACTTGATCGGTCCATCTTATTGGTCAACGAGCACGTGATCTTCTGCCTTCGGTGTTTCCAACCACAGTTAGTTTTTCTAAACTTAAAAACACGGTTGCAAAGACCATCTTAAGCACTAGTTTATTCTTTCGTGGTCTTAATGGTATTAAGTACCTGATAGACCGTTTTCTCCACATTAACATTTAACACAAACATTCTTATAATTTCAGGAAGAAAAACCGCCTCGCTGACTCCCTCAAAATGATAGAACGCTGCCTGACCCTGGAGCCTCGCTTCGTCCAGGCCTACGTGGAACTGCTCCACTTGAAAAGTGAAGACCAGAAGAAGGGGATCCTAGACAAACTGCTGGAGATAGAGCCGAGAAACTGGGAGCACTATGTGCTGTATGGGAACTGGTTTAAGGGCAGAGGTGGGTGAAATTCATCCCTACTATAATTATAATATTAATATATATGCAGCTTCTCCTTCTAGACCGCATCCAACGGAGAGTGACTCAAATTGTCCGCTGTTAGCATATTTCAGATCGGCTTGACTTCTTGGTGCTGCGTTGATGTAGCCTCGCTCTGCTTTTTCTATCGCTTGTTTATACAAGGAGGAGGGGAGTGTTCCCAAGAATTTTTTGGATTAATTCCTGCCGCTTCTTTCCGACATCGCCCTACGCGATATTTCCATCTTCACCACTTAGATGGTTGGCAGTCCTCAACTGTGCGTTTCTCCGAAAACTTGCGGTATTTGCGAATCGATACGACCTTCAAGGAAAGAGCGTACTCCCATTGTCTTTATATTATATAGTTTTAAAACCAAATCTCTTTCCAGGTCTTCTACCCATCTCTCTAAATTACTACATGACGGCCTTGAAACTCTCTCTCGCAAGTGGAGAGCGTCGCGGCGTCGCAGCCCTCCGCGCAGCGTGCCTCGTGCTGCGACAGAAGGGGCAATGGGCGAGGGCGTTACATCTTATTATCAGGTAGAATTGTAGCTGCAAGTTCCTATATTTTATCTACCTCTCTCTCTAAATCCACTTAAATGTAATTTTGTCTTACTCGGTGAGCAAAATCGCATTTTGCTGTTTTTAAGCAGCAAAGTGATGATGATGTCCTCCTAGACGTATCCGTCGACGGCGACACCCGGACAAATCAGTATCAGGTATTTAGTAAAGCCTGACGTGCACGGGCTCGAACGTGACTGGCGAAACCGAGTTTTGTTTTAAACTTCCGGCCGCAAGACATGCAGTAAAGCTCGCCATTTGAGTCGTAAGTGTATGTGTAGGAGGGCTTGGGCCGAGATTTTCGAAGCTGGCGTTTAGCGTCAAAATCTTCGAGGCGTGCAGTTCACGCTGGACTTGAATATGTTAAATACATATGAAAAATAAGTACCTATTTTACTTACAGATGGCAGACCGCCCGCGGGGACGCACGTGCAGCGAACGCTCGGGCGCTATGGACGCGCGCGTGGCGTCTACGCAGCGAGCTAGAGGGACGCGCTGCATTGTACGCGCGCCCTAGGACAGACCCCGATCAGGTAGATATGTCTATGTGTCTGTCTGTCTCTCTATACGGTGAAGTAGTATTTAAACAATGCGCTAGGGCGTGTGGGCGCCCGCGTGGCGTCTACGCATTTTTTTTTCCTTTTGAGCTACGGAACCCTAAAACCAAATTATGAATATTATTCTTTCTTTTCCAGACAAAGTCTACATGCCTGGACTACAGTCAACTGGAACTACGGAATCCTGTAGAAAAACACTACAAAAATACAGATATGAATACACTTCTCAGCGAAACTAAAAATAATGCCAAAGACAAAAGTTGCCAAAACGAATGTGCCAAAAAAGTATCAATACCGACCCAGTATAAACCCATACATAATAAGAGCGAGACGGGGAGAAAGAGCTGCTCCTTGAGGAAGAAAGAGATAAAAGATACGGATTTCACGCCTTTTGTTTCTGACCATTTGATAAAGACTTATTAAGATAAGATTAAAAGTTAAATATAAGATGTGTTTTAAGCCAATTTTAACGGGAATATTACCAAGATATAAGGCCAACAAATTTTATTTTGACTAAAAGCAGTATTTTATGTAACAGTTACATAAAAAGACTTTTAAAACCTAGTAATGTGGCATTACATTCCCTTGTCTACGGCAGAAGAACAGCTTAGGTATTTTAATAAAAAATTGTTACATAAAACAAGCATTAAGGTAAATTGTAATTGTAAAAATACAAATAGAAAAGGTAAAACAGTGTTATAATGTACTCTTATAACACCGTAAATAGTATTCTTTAAAAAAAAAATAGGTACAGTGAAACCTGGTTAATTGGCACCTGGATAAATGGAAAACCTCAATAATTGCAACCAAAAGTCCGGTCCCGGTCCCTTGAGACCAAAAGGCCTCTATAATTGAAATTTTGGAACCTCTATAATTGCAATTTAGATTTTAGGGCTTTTCGTAATTTTGCCTCTGTAATTGACCACGTCGCAACTAAGACCTCTATAATTGACACTGTGCTAAAAAAATCCGTTATTTTTGCTCTCCTTTTTACCTCTATTATTGAAACGAGTCTTACTTATTACCTCTGTAATTGAAATAATGTAGTTGTAGACAGCAGAAACAATATTTTAATAGCAATGATCATTTTATTTATATCTTCATCCAGAATGTAATTTATTTATTGGGTATCTATCACAGCCTGTAGTAGGTGAAATATTTTTTATTAAATCAAAAACAAAGTATGCTTTTTACATTCCAATAAAACTTTCTTCTACAATTCAAGGGAATTTTTTAAACCCAAATGATTAATAAGAAAATAAAGTAGTAATTAATGTAGTGTAAAAGTGCAAGTATAGAAGCTATATATAGACCAGAAACCCAGAACGTAAGCGTGTAAATCTACTTTCAATGGTTATTTGCACCTCCATAAAAGAAATTTGTCAGAACGCAACCTCTATTAATGAAAACCTCTATAATTGACACAACGATTTTTTGAACCTCGTTAATTGACACGACCTGCTTAAATGAAAAACCTGGTTAATTGACAAAAAATGGCCGGTCCCTTGAGATTGCAATTATCCAGGTTCCACTGTATTTGTAATTTTAAAACTGATGTCAGTCATTTAAAGGCCTCTACAGAGGTTACGACAATTGGCATGCGATTTTAGATATTGCCGGCTAAGTAGGAGCAACGAATTAAATGCCGCAATGTGTTGCAAATTGTATGTTATTATAATTAAAGGTGACGTTTGTCAAGTAGAGGCCATAATTTGACAGATTGAAGTGCCACAGTGGATAATAATTATTTTTTTTATTATTTAAATAAATGCCTAATGAATTTACATAGACAGTTAATGAATAAAAAATAAAGGTGTTGTAATGTAAATACAGCTCAATTTGAATTGCTTTGTAAATATTGGAATTGATATAAGTAACTAAGTCAGTTGGGGCAAGTGGAACATAGGGGCAAATGCGCCTACCCTAGATACACCGTACCCGTATGATATAGCTTAGAGGTTATACTATGGCCGCACTTTTCTCGGTAAAGGTTAACCATGACGGTGGTAAACAAGCATGTAGCGGTCCTGATGGAAAGCTGCTACCGTAGCCTATGTACACGTGCAGCTACACGGATGACACGTGCGCATTGCCGATTTGAAAATGTATTATACTGCGTTGAAGTACCGTAATACTTAAGTAGTAAGTTTTTGGAGGGTTTTTTTATATTTTACGGTTGCATTTAGGGTAGGCGCACTTGTCCCTTGGGCGAATTTATCCCATCAGACAATATTACCACAATGCAATGTATTTATGACAATCTTCTTAGTAGGTCACTCACTTCATTAAGAATTGTCAAGATGTTAGTGTATAATTAGGCCCCTTTTGCACTTTTATGACAATTGTCATGACACTGACACTGTAGGTAAATAGGTAACGATACAGGCATGTACAGTCAGCTACAGAGAAAGTTGACCCCCCTTGCATAGTTTGTATGCAAAGGTGCTAGGGAATAGTGTTGCTGATTGTACCTACTTGTTGAACCAGCAATGTACGGTGAAATGTCACTGTGAAGGTACAATTGTATGTCTGCCTTTCCACTAAGGCGGAGATGACAGGAGCCGTAATACAGCGGAGTGGAAAAGAGATGTGACCAATGTTATTGGTTGATTTCCACAACGTCTCCTTTCATCTCCGCTTATTGCTGTATCAGTGGAACGGCAGCCTAAGCGTGGTTTAAGGGCCCGGTATATAAGAAATGTAAATAGTGTATGTAAATAAGTAGTTAGTTTAAACTTTAATGTACGACATGTGGTAAATGCACGTAACGCTTTTAGTGTATTTATTTCGATTAATATACAATAAATACATTTAAATAATCCTGTAGTTTCATTATAGCCAATGGTGCCAATACTACAATAGGTACACGGCGAAGGGACAAGGAAGGCACGTGCACGTGTAGACCAAAATAAATGTAGGGAAAAGTGACGCGCATGTAAGCTCGTACCGCCGAATCGACCGTACATACGTGCAGAAAACACGCTAGTCTAAAACCGCTCTTAGCTGTTTTCCGTCAGTTTCCAATTTTTGTCGCCCATGGCTAAAATTGAACACAAAAATACTTATTACGATATTCATAATAACTAAAAAAAGATTTTTCGCAACTCAATAAGGTCAAGCACGAATACAATTGGATTATTATAACAGTTGAATGTAATTGTTATAAATCTATTTGTACTTACCTACAGTTTCACCGAACTCAGTCATGCGTGACACTGATTGATTTGTTGTTTATGGTCATGAACTGGGTATTTGGAACTTATTAAAATTATTGACGATGGCGTAATGAGTACAGTCACCTGCAATGTCCAGTACATAGTTTTTGAGTTTATCGCGAACATACAGATAGACAGACGCGACAAGGGGCTTTGTTTTATAAGGCAATGATGATATTATTTAAATCAATATAAAAAATAATGATGATGTAGTGCGTATGTCAAAAGTTTAAAGGGCCATATGAGTCGCTTAACTTCGAACTCGGGTAAATCCATCTGTCAGATTATGCGATTTTGGTATTAAGAAAAGGTAATAGGGTAGATATTTGCTGAGAGGGTCGAATGGATTTACCCGAGTTTGAAGTTAAGCGACACATATGTACTGTAAAACGTTGTACGATACACGTGCGTATAACTATACCATTACTTTTGAGGTTAGAAAATTTCTAATCTTAATAAAATAAATAAAAAGCTTTTATTTCAGGCAGTACCCATATACAAATTGCATTAAAACTAATTTAAAAACTAAAACTATACTGACACTGTAGAGGGGTGCCACTCATGTTAAAATAAATCAAGATCGCACATTTTAAGTGCAAGTCATTTTCTATTCTGGTCCATGTGAACAGAAATCCAGCGCTTAAACACCGGACTCCTTATATCGTCAGAAACAGCCACAAGTATTTTGTTGTCGGAAAGGCGCAGTCTCCTCCAGAACGAGGCAACGCGGGATCTCGTTACCGCGAAAAAGTCGGGGACCCCCGCGTCCGCGAACATGCCCGACGCGCTGCAGCACCGCGGCAGCCGCATAAGAGCCCGGAACGCGTCATTGTACTGAACTCTTATTCTGCTCATTGCCTTCTGCGTGAACGTTATCCACAACTGGGAGGTGTACATGCCTAAGCAGTATGCCTTGAAGAGTGTGGTTTTTACATCCTTGCTGCATTTAGAAAACCGCCGAGCGAGCATGTTGCCTCTGACTGCGAGGGCCCTCCGCTCGCGCTCAATGTCAGCATCGTCATGCAGCCGTTCCGTCAACAAGTGCCCCAAATACTTGAACCGCCTAACAACATTGATTTCCGACCCATTTAAATACACCGGAGGTACGCTGTCCGGCCCAGAACCCGACGCGAACACCATCATCTCGACCTTGGAAACATTATATTTCAGTCCATGTGCATTACCATAATGCTCACAGACCGAAAGTAGCCTCCTCAATCCCTTGATTGAAGGGCTGAGCAGCACCATATCGTCCGCGTAACTAAGGTTATTTACACAAACATTTCCAACAATAAAACGAGGTAGGTACTTACTTACCTATTATTTATAGTGCCCGAGAATTTTTCTGTCCCAAAACTTTATTACATTAAGTACCATTGACCGGGGTGACTTTCAAATGCAGGGGCGACTTTGAAATTCTAGTTTTTAAGCCATAATATATATTTATGCGAGATTTTACAGTAGGTCAATATGAATATAAATAGTAATCTAACTAGTTACAGGAACATTTTCAGTAAATAATGAATAATGGTAATTCCATGGCCGTTTTAAATCTATCAAAGTAACCCCAAATTTTCCAAAGTCAGCCCGGTCTACGGTACCTTTCGTTTATTATTATGTTTTGCTATCCAACCAAAACAAAAACAAACTTAGGTCGTTCCCAAGGCCCCAAAGTTGTCTGTTCACTTTGACGGCGCAGCAACTAGTATCACTTCTCTCTCCTCGCTCTTTTAAAATGCCATTTGTCAAAAAAGGACAACCATACTATTGACAAGATGAACTTCAAATCAAAGTGTTGCCTTTTTTGGTGCATCCAGGCTGTGTATGTGTGCGTAAAAACGTGTATGTGTGCTCTTTTAGGGATGTGAAAAGTCGATTTTAACCATGTTATATATCGATAAACGCTACACTGCGGAACGAAATAGCTATTAATTGAATGCCAATGCTATTAATATCTTCGTTAAACATAAACATAATTGAAATGCTAATGGATAATGAATATATTAGAATATAATAAAATAATTTAATTAATGCGGAACACATATTTTAGTAGGTATTTATGTATTTTAATTAAATATCTGAACTTTACCTTCGTTCCCTGCTGGGGCGTGAAGAAAAAATTGTGATCTGATAATCACAAAAAAAAGCGTTTTTTTTTTCATTTTAGGTATCGTTAAACCTTTGAAGTAAAATTAAAATTGCAAGAAATGTCGATAGTTTATCGATATGACTTTATCGACATGGCTACAGCAAGGTGGAGTTACATTGTTAATCGTACACTAAATAAACAAAAGTGGTTACAGTGACAGCTCGCTTAGACGTACTGCCGTATTCGAACTTCAAGATATTCACAAGAGACGACACGTACTAGATCCATTCTAGATACGTTATAGTTTAGATATCAACTAGTTCTCTTTTGCAGCGCAATTCGGGCAACCAATGTCACCTTTACGTTAGATAGAGTAAGATATCTATTAGATGTGAATTGGATCTCTAATAAGTCATATCCTGAGGAAATCGTTCAAGAGTATCTCCAGAATCGCGCAAATGTCATATTTGACAGGTTAGATCTTAAACATATCGTTATCGTATCTTGGTGATGTCTAAAAGATATCAAATAGATGCCTATTTCAAAATCCGAATCGGGCCCGTAATCTTTAAGTATACAGTGTGTAAGTTTAATACGGGCGATAAATTAAATCGGACATAGTATTCATTTGTAATCATGAAGTAAAAGGTTTTTTTAAGTTGCAGTTCATTACGACCCCATAATTATTATTTTTTAAATTTCTCAGCAGCAATGTACTGTAAACATGGTTGCGGTACCGAAATGTCAAATGTTCATTAGCAATCTTAGAGGATATAACCAACGGAGACGCCATGTCTAAAATTTTCGGTAGAAAATAGTCTGCCGTTTTTTGCGGGGGAGGGGCACATCAAATGTATAGGTACCTACGTCATGTCAGATAAACGTCAGTCCATACATATGGTTGACATGTGGTTGACCATTGGCCGCCTATTTTCGACAGAGGGGAACGCCTATTAATGGCGGCTCCATTGTTAATTACTCCGAGTTAGCAATACAACAATAGTAGCATTTACAAACTTACCTATCTGGAGGAACATTCATAATACAAGTTAGCATTACACTGCGTTTAATGTTTTGTAGTTATTTTGGTAGATTAAAGTACTATATATATATATATGTATTATATCTATGGTCGTTCCCATTCCTCAAGGTTGCTCAAGGTCAACTTTAGAAAAGTTCTTCGATTTAAATTACGAGATGGCGTTAGCAAATGGTTAATTATAATGTTAGCCAATTTTAGATTGATTACCTGCAATGGCGGCGCGGCGGTTGCTTCATTCTGTGAAACGCTAGTACCTTTTTTACATACTTTTATTTATAGCCGGTCAAACTAGTTTGTCAGTAGAAAAGGCGCGAAATTCAAATGGGATGATAGCCTTTCTCGCCTACTTTTTTTTTAATTTGACGCTCTAATGACGGAAATTGCTTGACAGAGTATAGCTTCATTGCCTATATTTTATTCAAATCTTGTAACTTTGAACCACTTTCCTTATCGGATCGTATCCAGATATGTATATATAAATTTGGAGTACCTACTTCCGTAATTCCAATGACGTTGCAAACACATCGAGTTTAGGCTCATTAGAAAGGTCTCAAGAAGTAGGTATTCAGGGAAAGAAGGTAGACGAAATACATAATATGTCGTACTGTCGTAGTCAGATCGTATAATCCGCCGTATTACATTACGGCTAGCCGTTTTCAAAAACAGGGGCGTTTTGAAATGCGGCGGTTCGACGATTAGCCGGATTGTCATTGCGATACGTTCTTCAATAAGGCGGCCTACGTTTAGCCGCATCGTACATTGTAGAGTGACCAGTTCTTTCGGTCGCCTACGTAACCGGAGTTTGACAAATGTTTGCAATTTAATTCTTAAGTTGTGTTGCGAAGCGAAGGAAATGTTTTTTGATAATAAATAGTCCGACGAACTCCAGATTTGATGGACACCCCAGCGTTTTTCATAGTCTGTTGTTGTTATGTCAGGCAGTGCCACGAGTGTTAAAAATAGGAACTAAAAACTGTCAAAGCGGCGGCTAATGACTCGCTGTTTTACGGCTTACATTACGGCTAGCCGTGTTGAAGAACGTATGGCGCCGAATACATTCCGGCGGATTCTCATTCAGCCGCATTCAATCCGGCTAATCGTTAAGCCGCCGCATTTCAAAACGCCACTGTTTTTGAAAACGGCTAGCCGTAATGTAATACGGCGGATTATACGATCCGACTGCGATACATACAACGCGAGCGCCCCATCAGATACCTACAACTATTGACATAAAAACAAGCCTCTCTAACCGACCATGACCTCAGACTACAATGTTAATAATCTTTTATTATATTTATCTAGATAAGGACATTGTTGAATGTTTAATTGTTTATTCCTAATGACGTCAATGCGTAAGAAAATAACTAAGGAGTTTAATGACATTGACCGCTTAGATATAGAGATTATATATATTATATGAGATTATTAAATGTGACTCACAACTATACTCTGTATCTTTAGGTACCTACTTAAATAAAAGTAAACAAATAACGTGTACATTTTCGGGTAGTTATAAGTGTTAAAACATTTATTGATTAACTAACCAAATATAAAACCACCTGTATCTCTCACTGAACGACCTGACTTTAACATTAAGCTTAAGAAGCCATTTGAGGATAGATTTTGTTTACCCTTTTTTAAATACCTAAAGATACACACTATAGATACCTAAAAACTATAAATACCTAAAAATACAGATACAGACACAGATAAAGATACAGATACAGATTACAGACTAAAAATGCCTTATATATTTTTGGACAAGAGCCGGATACTCTTCAAACTGCTGGATCTAAGAACCACCGCAAGGAAACTCGCTTTTTTCACGTAAAAAACCGCATCGAAATAGGTACATCCGTTTGAGAGCTACGATGCTACAGACAGATAGACAGACATTGGCATCAAACGTATAACACCACTATTTTTGCGTCGGGGATTTAAAACGGATAAGCAGAATGACTAGACTTATATCGACCGGGATATGAACCGTGATTACCTTTTGAATTGTTTTCGTCTTTCGAGCTCCCGATATTTCGACTCAGTTACATGCATCTTATTCACGGGTAACTGAAGATAGCGGGTGGGTGTCAAAAAAGGATGTTAATGCGAATACTGATGCTGTCACTACAACAGATTGTTACTAATTATTATTAGATAACATTTTACGACAGTTGAGTTCATTGGACATCACGCCACCGGTAATTATGATGGTAATGAAACTAATTAAGTTGGTTAATTTAAGTCTTCGTTTCACGTTGAATCTCGAAACTTTTTTAAAGTAACGGCGTCGTAGGACTTGTATTTTTTTAATGATTTAATGTTCTGATGGAATAAACCTTAGGTAATTGAAGGAAGGTTACATCTGACAGCCGAGCGAACGACATACCCCATTACAAGCGTTTTACAAGCGTTTTTAGTTTTTGTGTTTTAGGTATTTTTATCAAATGGTAAAAATATGTCGACTCGGTTTAAGACATACCAAAGAAATAAACATACTCGTACAAACACGCAATCTACACATATATTGTCAATCATCACTCTTGAGGAACTCTTCTCGGAACTCTTCTCCCATCAATTGTATAAAAATGCATAGGTACTATACTTACGTTCCCCACCACGCGTAGATGTACAGTCGCCATCAGATATATCGGAGCGGCCAAGGTGTTCACAATATCTGAACACGCGCTCTAACGCCCTGACAATAGAGGCGTGTTCCGATATTTGTGAGCACCTTGGCCGCTCCGATATATCTGATGGCGACTGTACCTTTTAAGTTACATTTGAAAACTAGTTCGAACGTAAACTTTGCTGCACTTGAATACGGGTAATAACTGAATGAATTTTACAAGACAATAAATGTCATTTATTCTAGATAGACATCTGAAATAATTAAATGTTAGTAACAAGTGTTGCCAAAGGACTTTTTAAATTCTATTTTCGATTACTCCACCGAATTGATCAATATTTACTAACACCAATAATGCAATTGATTTTTAATAACAATACATTTTTAAGTAATTCACGTTCCTCGATAGTTTACCAACAATATTTATAATAGCAATGGAATGGTTTAGTAACTCTTGTTCACGTTTATTTCAATCGCCTGAAATATTATAACCCCCATAACTTGCGTAACACCTGTTATCAATACATCATCCATGGTTCAGTAATCATTGCATAATATAACCTCAGAAAACTTAAATTGATTCACGGTCATAGTTTTCACCGAAAATCCATTTTAGCGTTAAAGTACGCTTTCTAGGCGGAGTTCGGACGACAGTGCATCGCTGGCTTTGACCGCGCGCGCCCGCTTGAGCAAATATCATTGTTTACTTATTCTTATTTGCAATCTACCGACTTTGAAAGGTATAAAAGAAAAAAATACAACGCTTGCAGCAGTGATGAAGTTACTTTGGTTGTTGTTAGTTGTTGCGGTGGCCGCTCAACTCGATGATAACATCGAGGAGGAGGAGTTGGAAGAACCTTACAATGAAGAAGATTATGAGCATTCTAGAGACAAAAGAAACTATGACGAACATTCTAGAACCAGACGAGATATAGAAGATGGCGATCCTTATGAAGAGATTTTTAGAACGCGGCGGGATATTCATGAACCGTTTGAAGAAGGTTCTAGACGTGAGATGAATGGCGATTATGAAGAGAATCATAGGACACGGCGTAATGTGCACGAAGGTCCGTTTGAAGAGCATATAAGAGTGAAGAGATGTACATACGAAGATGTCCCATTAAGCCGCGTCCGTCGCTCAATGCGAACTCCTCGCCAAGTCCATCAATATGAAGTCCATGAGTTTACAGATGGGGAAAGTTATCCTTCGCCTCCTTATGAAGAAATGTTAGCGGCTAGCGCTGAACATTACCATAAAGTTTACGCAGCTCCGAATACGAGGCCAGATGTGAGTGTGCCTGTTGTGTATCGTCCTGTGCCGTCTGTGTTGTCTCCTGTGCCATATAAACAAGCTCGTCAACTCCAACCTTTCCAAGCTCAACCTTTGTACACTCAACCTCAAACCCCTGTCCAAGCGTCATACGCTAAAATCCAAACGCCTCAAGTACCTCAATATTCTCAAAATTTAGTTGCAAAGACTCAAGTACCCCAATATTCTCAAAATTTAGTTGCAAAGCCCCAAGTCCATCAACTCTCCCAACCTTCGAACCCTGTAGCTCAAACCCACCAACAACCATTCCTAGTTCCAGTTAAATCTTCTATCCAAGTAGCTGACGCTCCCAACTCCTTCCAAAGTCCTTATGGGATCATCCAAGCGAAAGTCCCGCTTTCCTCAGAAGTCGCTGTAGCTACCGTGGAAGAAGTCCCGTTGCTGAAGGATCAGGTGGAAGCAGCGGCCGTGGTCAAGCATAACAAGCATGCGACGGGACATACGCAGGGTGGTGGTCATGCGAAACATGCGCATCATGACGCGCATAAAGGTGGAAAGGTATGTTGTGTTTTGTGTTTAGTTTAAGTGCTTCATTAACTTTGCACCTACTTGTCCATTCCTGTCAACTTCATACAATTTATACTTAATCCTCGTAAGGCCCAAGCCAATTTTCACGCTTTTGAATTTGGAACTTTCTATTATTTCTATAAGAGTTCATAACTCGAATTTAATTTGTACTTGAACGAGTACGCGGGAACTTACGAGGTTAAAACGCAAAATTGTATCGAGGTGACAACTGTCACCGTACCCAGGCTATGTTAAAATTACAATAAAAACTACTTAAAAATAACCTGACTGTCCTTATAAGTAAGTATGTGAAGAGTTCAAGGGCAAACGATGAAAGTATATTATAAAACAGTAAGAAATAAGATAAAAACAAACTAAGCCCTTCTATGTTTAAGGGGCCCACTGATTAACAGTCGGACGGTATCGGCCTGTCAGTTGTTCGGAACTGTCAAAATTTTGTTCTAACTGACAGGCCGATACCGTCCGGTAGACTGTTAATCAGTGGGCCCCTTTAGAATAGGTGTATAGTTTACAAAAACGCATTACATAAATTGAATTACATTGATAATATTATACTAATTCTGTTTAAAAAATTAACCACAA
Source organism: Cydia splendana (assembly GCF_910591565.1). NCBI lineage: Eukaryota > Metazoa > Arthropoda > Insecta > Lepidoptera > Tortricidae > Cydia > Cydia splendana. Next base: position 726,504 of record NC_085962.1, read on the forward strand.
CATAATTAATTGGTCTACAAAATTACTCAAACTCCTAAACAAATTACAAATAATGAGTCAGCAAATCTTACGTTAAATTACAAATTCCAATATGAGACGTGTAGGTACCCGAACTGGTCACAATAATCAGGAAGGGCTTTAATAATCTTTTTTTATGTATACCTGAAAGTAGGTAATGATAGGAATCCCATATTTAAATAGAGGAAGAGTGGCTAAAAACACGTTGTTAATAAAAATGGAAATACTTTTCTTAGGTACCTACAGTCGACGTCAAAGATATGTTTACACTTTTGCGTCTTTCTCCCTTGTAATAAGGCGAAAACTGTAACCATATCTTTGACGTCGACTGTACATATTTACTAAATACTTTTACACATCCTTTACACTCTTTTAAACTCATTAAAGTGGCCCACTGATTAACAGTCTGCCGGACGGTATCGGCCTGTCAGTTAGAACAAAATTTTGACAGTTCCGGACAACTGACGGGCCGATACCGTCCGGCGGACTGTTAATCAGTGGGCCCCTTTAAAATTAAAACGAAAGTAATTTTTAGCTTTGTAACACGTAAATTAAAATTATCAACAATAGGTATGCTGCAAATCTTTATCAATAGGCCGTTGTGTAAAAAAATGTACCCATGTATAACAAAACCAAAGACAGAACTTATTCTGGCGCCATCTACAGTGTGGAAAAAATTAATGGGCCCTGGAAGGGAAGTGCCTTAAAACCTTCAGTTAGCTCATTTCACTTAAAGGAAACATTCCTTTATTTTATAAAGAAACAAATCTGCATTCAAACATGTTTAACAATTAGCTTGTCTCGCCCGGGACTCGAACAGAATAAAAATTCCAAAAAATAAACACTAGCTATTTTATTCTATTAGTCGATACAGTTCATGTTAATAATTTCTCTACGAATCACTCGTCTGTTCGTACAAAATATACATAAAAACGAATATTTAGTACTCAAGTTGTAGTTTTGTTTCTTTTTAAAAATAAAATAATGTTTCCGTTTAAGTAAAATGAGCTAACTTAAGGTTTTAAGGCTCTTTCCCTCCAGGGCCCATATTTTCCACCCTATAGGTACCTATGTATACAAACTTTTGACACTTGCCGATCCAATTTGTCTTATTCTGCCATTTAGTATTTTGTAAGAAAGGGATAAAATCAGAAAATATAAATGAACTAATTGAGGCTAGCAAAAATTAATGAATGGTGGTGATAGTTTTTTATTTACAATAAATTTTCGTTTCTATAATTTTGAATTAGATCTACTTGCCCGCTTTGATACTTCTATGAGTTCTGCAACTGACTATAGTACACTACTAAAATTACAGTTCTTTTTACCTTAGTTTTATAAATTCTACGCGGCTTTTCAATTAATTAATAAGTCTATAGAAAACAGTAGCCTTACCACGACATCTCGCTCGCACTAATATGCGAGTACGAGCGAAATGCATAGAAAGTAATAAGTTACGCATACGCTAGCGAATATCGTCGGGTGACAAGCAAAAGTCACTAAGTACTATCAAAAAATTAAAGTAACAATGCACTTTATTACACTTGTAACACGGTTTATTGTCCAATAATTTCAATGGTGTTAGTTAGTGACTTTTGCTTGTTACCCGACGATATGTCAGTGTCAAACCGGTGGTGTACGGCTTAGGCTTACTGCTCACGCCTGCGTTTGTTTCTCTCGTCATACAGAGTGAACCTTCTGTTCCTAGGTATTATTTATTCTGTGGTCACGTTGAAATTTTGGTCTCTTTCCGCATTGAGTTAGATCAAGAAAAGTCTGCAGTGATTTTGATAGCCTACGCAGTGCACGTGTTATTTATACGTCATAATGTGATAGAAGTTTGACGTTTGAAATAACACTTGCACTGCGTGGGCTATCAAAATCGCTGCAGACTTTTCTTGGTCTAACTCTAGTAATTCTCCTAAAAGTAGCTCGAATGGTGTATTAATCTGTAGCTGTTGAGAAATGCTTTCAGAAAGGGATCAAAACAGAGGGATGTTAATATTTTAAGCCACAACAAAATTTATTAGACACGACTCCCAGCTTGAGTTAACCAGTCGAACGACGACCATGCAACAAATTATAAATTGTATGATCAGATGTCAATCACAATGAAAAAATCAACGATGAAAAACTCTGGGCAACGTGGGACTCGAACCCACATCTTTGGATTGCCGGTCTAATGCGTTACCATACAACATATTATACCAGATAACAAATGTTTGTTGTATGTTAAATAGGTATTAGAATTGATGCAAAGCAATTTGACCCATTTTGATCTGTAGTAACACACGTCTGATACTGAGTCGCTACGACCCAAATTGAGTTAGTATTACATGTGTGATACTAGGGCGTTCCACGGGTTAAAAGTCCTTAGACCAACGTATAAATATGAGTTTATTTTATTCATTAATTATTCACACGTAAGCACGTAACTGTAGCTACCAAGATTTATTTTCACCCACAATAAAACAGCGCACAGAGTTTGCACATCAAACATGACATTTCTTTGACTTCGACTTTAACCTTCCAGAGTTCCAGTGGTTTCAAACATGATCACCATGTAGACAAAGGTGCTAAGGGCTTCAAGACGGATGAACTCCATCGTAAAGAATATGAAGAAGCAGAAGGGAAGAAGAAGAAACATCATGATAAGGCTGACCATAAGGGCAGCCATGAGGAGCAGGCTCATGGACATAAGGGGTCCAAGTTCGATGAGAAGAAGGGGCATAAAAAGGGACATAAGACTAAAGGTAAGTCTAGACGATAAAAGAGCTAATTAAAATATCAAAAGTCAAATTTCTCATTGGTAACTGAAGGCAAAAATTGCAAGCGACGTTATATAGTTTTTTAAACCATTATTGATGATAAAAACAGTTTATTTACATAATTAAATGTACAGAAATTATTAAACTAAATTAATAAATAACTACCATAAATCTGAAATAACTCCTTGACACATTGTACCAAGGACGCTGGCGGCATTTTCTCGTTGTATCGCGATGCTGATACGTTGTGCGAGGAAGCCGCCAGCTCGTCGGTCACCAGTTACGTCAATCAGATGCTCGGCTGCCCTAAGCAGAAAACAAGTAACTCAAAAATTTTCAAAAACAGTTTTTTTGGATTTTCGGAATTTACAATTTCAGGCGCATCTTTCACCAAAAAAATAATTGTAAAATAATGTGTAGTTTTCAAAATATTCATGTTTTTAAAATCCGAGTATCTTTTTTTGACCCTGTATTCTACGCTAAATTCAAGTATATGTCCCATTTCTAAGCTAAAGACAAGTAACTAAACAGAGATACTTGTAATTCATATAGATGACCGAGATACTTGAGTTTAGCGTAGATGTTCGTAACTGCGAATTAGTTTATTACAATGGTAAAACAAGTATCTCCCAACACAATCTGCGATTTAGGTTAGAAATTAGTTACATAGTTATACAAAAGGTACCTTGTTTAAAGACATACATAGAAAACAAATTTGCTTAGCAATATTCCTGTCAAAGGTGAAAAGTCTGTCAAATTTAAGTTTAAAGAAAAAGTGTTGTTAAAACAATTAAAAATATCTGTATTGTCTACACTGTAGCCTCTACAGTAATGAAAACAGAACACTAGAATACGCTTCTATTTTTTGCCAAAGGTTTTGGCAAAAATTAGAAACAAACAACAACTGACTGTATTCAATTGACCAAAAGGGAAATATTTAATCCAGGAATAATGCCAAAATTTGAATTTTTTTAAAGACACTTATTATGTGGTAAAGTGAATCATCTGAGGTCAATCTCGAGAAGTCTATTAGTAGAGTTCGACCAAGAAAAGTCTGCAGAGATGTTGAGAGCACACCAGTGCCAGTGTTATTTATATGTCATAATTTCATAGAAGTTTGACGTTTAAAATAACACCTGCACTGGTGTGCTCTCAACATCTATGCAGACTTTTCTTGGTCTGACTCTACTAATAGACTTCTCGAGATTGACCTTGTGCTGTCAAAATTACTGCAGACTTTTCTTGGTTTAACTCTAGCCACTAAAGAGATCCACCAATTACTTACCATATTAATAGGTGTATATCAGCAAAATTTCAGATCGATGTGGTTTTATAAGAAATAGGTAAAACTGACTTGAAGGATTTAATTAGATTTTTACTTTGTTACAAGTAAAGTTAAATAGTAAATAAAGTAACTATGTAGGTACCTAAGTATGTATTTATCTATACACGTATGTATATAACGTCGCCTAGTACTCATAGTACAAACTTTGCTTAATTTGGGGCTAGGTCAACCAGTGTAAGATTGTCCCCAAATATTGATTTTTATGAACTCACCAGCTCTCACCATTCCATGCACCTGCCTCATTCCTATCAAACACGTCTGTCAAATAGGACTATAAAAAATGCAAGATGGACTCGCCCACCGAGCGTTCCTTACAAATTTAGTTATTGATTTTTTTATTTTTTACAAATTTATAGTTTTCAGATTATTCCCTGTACTTATAATGTCATACAATATTACTTGCCAAATTTCATAGTTCTAGGGCAACGGGACTTCTCGTTGACCTAGCTAGCTACTACCCACCTACTTAGGTACCCTTTAAATTTTGAATCCCTTGAGAATGTCGAAATTTACTTACGTATTTTGGCATAAACCACCGTATCTTTTTTTTACGTTAATGTAGGTGTTTGGTTTTTTCTACATCTTTAAGGGAATGTAGACCTGAGTATATGGTTTTAATTTCAACTCGATACCTCCACGTGTTTCCGAGATAAAGGATCTTGACAGACAAATGGACGGAGGACGGACGGACAACAAAGTGATCCTATTAGGTCATTACCTATGAAATTGGCGTTTTGTTCGGAGAATTTCAACGAAACACGAATTTCCATACAATTAATTTTGCGGATATTTTTTTGATGGCTAATTCAAACCAAACAAAATTTTTCCAGTAATTTTTGACACCTTTAAGGTATGTTTTCAATATCTCCATTTCTTGAAAATTGGTACTATTAGAAAAATATAAGTAATTTTAATACTCGAACCGACAGCACATGAAAAGACCTATTTTCAAGGCTTAATTCTGAACACTTAACAATAAAAAATAACAATTAATTGCTGTCAAGCAGTTTGGCGAAATCATATTGTAGTTTTATTGTAATTGTGTATGTACTTTTGTAAAAAAAAAAAAAACTAGGATCAGACTTATATCTATGAACAAAAACGCCAATTTCATAGGTAAGGACCTAATATAAGGGTTCCGTTTTTTCCTTATGAGGTATGGAACCCTAAAAAAGAAAAGTTCGGAAGCAGGATCCTGTAGGTACCACCCATCCACGAAGACAGAGAGTTTGTTGAAGGAATGGGTCATCGTATCACAAAATAATCTCTGAAAATAAATAAAATCGATGAAATAGGTACCAATAACCATGTGTCAGAAGGTACGAGGATGGCAACATCAATCACTAATTCAAAAAAAGTCTATTTTCCAATAGAAAATAACTTTAAAATATATTAAAAAATATATTATTTTTTCAAGCGTTTTATTATCTAACAGGGATTTTGAAGTCGATAAACCTGAAAGAAATAAAAAACAGTTTTCGGTAGCTTATGTTATTAGCTTTCATTTGGTACCATTTCCTTCAGAATTGCATGAAAATTGGAAAAGTTATTGAGCGGAGAGCCAAATATGTTTAGTATTTAAGAAGCTAAAATGCTTGCTATTTCCAAGCTAAACACGAGATACTTGAATTTGTGTCGAATGGTTCTGAAATTTTCGGGTAGTAAACTACACAGAAAACATTTTATGCCTGTACAAAGTTTAATATACAAGAATAACAAAAAATAAAGTCTGTATAAGCTTAATTTTATCGCCTTTAACATAATGGTATAAACAGATGTTACATTTTAGACCAAATACCTAACAAAACTGACAAATTACGTTTTTTTGCTCTCCTCAGACAAATTTGTCAAAACTGGGTTACTTGTTTTCTGCTTAGGGCAGCCGTGCTTCTCGATTACTGCAAAAAACTTTTGTGCGCTGAGACCCCATGGACCTAGACAACCATTACTTATTGTGGTTGAAACATACGGTTGTTGTAAGTGGTGGGACAAATCATATATGACTGAAAGTAATTACATATGAATGAACACTATTAATAATTAAAAAAGAATGGTGAAGTGAAAATGGCAATGGCTATACCCGACGTGATGACGGGTCCTTATCTGTTGCGATACCTTTTTCCAATCTTATCGTAATGTGATAAATTTAAATTACTTTGCGACCTACTTCCACATTTATAGTTATACATTATCATCTATTGCAACCAGCCCAAGGCCAACCGTTGTGTCCACAAAAACTACCGCAGACTGGCAATAAAAAGAAAACTTACAAAAAATTTAACGAGAGGTTACTAACCGATCTTCATTGGACTGATACTTTTTACTGACTGTCAAGTATTGTCCTCAATTTTAACTGAATTCTAAACTTTATTGCAAAGATATTAGGTCCAACAATGAGAGTTGCAGTTACTTCCGACCATCTGAGATGCATTCGTTTGACCTCGAGATCTGGCTCCAATTTCACCACGGTGACAGGTGCGACAATTGTAAAACATCACTGTTGCTGACGTCACAGGCATCCATGGGCTACGGTTACCGCTTACCATCGGGCGGGCCGTATTCCTGTTTGCCACCATCATTGTTTTATTTAAAAAAACTTTATTTTATCGGAAAAAAACAGATATTTCTCTTGCTAAATTTATGACAATTGTCACAAGAAACACTACAATTGTCACGAAATTCCGACATATAACTCATTACCTGTCAAGAATTACCTACAATTCTTCTAAATCTTGACAATTGTCAGAAACTTCGCAAAAGAAATATCTGTTTTTTTCCGATATAATAAAGTTTTTTTTAATAAACCAATGATGGTGGCAAACAGGAATACGGACCGTCCGATGGTAAGTGGTAACCGTAGCCGATGGATGCCTGTGACGTCAGCAACAGTGATTTTACAATTGTCGCACCTGTAACCGTGGTGAAATTGGGGCCTGGTAATGATTGATTGGTAGATGATTAGGTAAATCACAAGAAGCCTATCCTAGTGACTATCACTGCACCTTATAAAACAAAATCCCCCGCCGCGTCTGTCTGTTTGTGTGTATGTACGAGTATGTTCGCGATAAATTCAAAAACTACTGAACGGACGTTCATACGGTTTTCACCTATCAGTAGAGTGATTCTTGAGAAAAGCTTAGGTGTATAATTTGTTTAAATGTTGTGTAACCTGTGCGAAACCGGACGGGTCGTTAGTTATTTTATAAATATTGACTTATTGTATCTCCGTCTGTTTTGACATATTTAATCACTTTGTTTGTATACACTCAACCATTGTACAAACATTTACAAATAAATAAATTCTTATCAGTTGAGATATCGCTTATTAAACAAGATTTTGACCTCATCATCATATCAGTCAAAAGACGTCCTTTACTGGGCTTATTTTAACCTTTCGCAAGGATATCCACATAAACTTGTCTTTTGCTACCCTCAATCATTCTGTGATGTTATGTTTAAGTAGACGTGAAGTGCCAATATTTAAAACATAATTATATTTTATGAACATGACACCTTTTCGGGTATGCATGCAAAAAATATTTTGGTTCTGGTACATACTTACATACTTCATCACGCTGCACCGACAAGAGCCCAGCTCTTAAATTGAATAATGATGATGATGATGAACTTCTTGCGGACTTCCCTTAACTCATGCATTTTCTCTCGGAAATAAATAAATAAATAAATATTATAGGACATTTTTACACAAATCTGCTGCTGCTGCTGGAAAGCGGAATCTGTTCTATGATTCAATTCTTTCGGTTATAACTTATAATTTATATCAAACGAATCAGGAAATTATTTTGAACACTAAACCGCAAAACGAAAACCCATAATTTGCCACAAATCGTAAACAAATCCCACTCAGATCGATTTGCAGAGAAAGTTGCGCTTGCGCAAGATTATTATTATTCACGGTCTTTTGTCGGTTGACCTCGGCTTTAATAAAAGAAATAGGTATTTAGAACATTTTACGACATAATGTGTCAGTTTTCATGTAACTATTGGTTTTGTTGTTTATTATATTATATTGATTAATCAAATTCAAACAATCTCAACAATCTGTTGACGTAATGTTTCATTAAAATTAAATCTAATGTTATTAGCCACAATGTGTTACTTTTCTTATTACTTTATTGGTTTTGTTGCTTATTATGTTGATTGATTGTTGACGTAACGGTCTGATTGGATGAAAGCTAATAATTTAACCTAATTAATAGCTTTCATCTAATCAGAATACATTAAAAATTACAAATTAGGTACTTAGTGCGTCCGCTAGGCTGGCGCGGGGTTGTACGGAGCGGGTGAGCGGGTTAACGAAAAATAGTAAGTATGAGCATTGCTAACTGGCGCGTACGCGTGCGACGGATTTTACCTATAATGACTCCCACTTGCGTGCACCCGCGCCAGCTACCGGACGCCCTTATAGGTTTATTTGTTAGTCAAATGTGTAGGTAATTGAGTTATGTTGTTACACCGAGTAGACTTGCAAAACAAGTCTCTTATTGGCCGGGTGCAGATGTCTTGTAGGAAAAACGAACACGATCGCAACGCAGCGCTCTTGTCGTCTCAGTCACATTCTTAGTTGTTGTTATTCTTAGTCATGTTGGCTGGTAAAATTGACCTCTAAATGTTAATGTTGAATGATAAATATTTGGATTAAATTTGTAATATTTTACAGTTAATATTTTCCTTGCCTTATGGTGGAAAATACTAAATTTCACTCGGTAGCAAAGTTGTTTAACCCTCGCCTCCCGAGGTCCGCCTTGACAACTTTGCCCCCTTGTAAAACAAATAACTATTTTATAATTTCTTATTGAATCGTAATTTCCTTCTCTTCTCTTCTAGGCTACCACAACAAATACCACAAAGACGAGTTCCACAAAGAGCACAAGTTCTACGACGACTACCACAAGAGCGGGGAACACCATCGATACGGCAAATTCAACGCGAAACACGCCAGCAATGAGAGCGGGAAGAAGAAGGCACATCATGTGAATGCGGGACATGACTTCGTTGAGAGAGGGAAGAAGGGATACAGGTGAGTGAGATAAAATATACGAAATAGTAAAGGCAGGAGCAAGACAGCGGTAATAATCATGCCAGATATAAGAGCAGGAAGAAGAAAGCACATCATGTTAACGCTGGACATGACTTCGTTGAGAGAGGCAAGAAGGGATACAGGTGAGTGAGGCAAAACATACGAAACAGTAAAGGTAGGAGCAAGACAGCGGTAGTAAACACGCCAGCAATGAAAATGGGAAGAAGAAGAAGACACCTAGGACATCATGTTAATGTTGGATATGACTTCGTTGAAAGAGGCAAGAAGGGATACAGGTGAGTGAGACGAAACATACGAAATAGTAAACGAAGGAGCAAAATAGTAAACATGCCAGAAATGAAAGTGCGAAGAAGAAAAGACATCATGTTAATGCTGGATATGCCTTCGTTGAAAGAGGCAAGAAGGGATACTGTTGACTAAGACAAAGATACGAGGGAGTAAAGGTATGAGACAGCAATGAGAGTGGAACGAAGAAGGCGCATCATGACGCTGGACATGATTTCTTTGAGAGAGGATATCATTAGTACTTTAGCCATCTTACGGTCTCCAATTTTTGTGGGCAGTTGGCAACCCACTTCCCTTGCAACTAGAATTAGGTATTCATTCGTCTCAGGGCAATGAGACTTATATAGGTAGTCATGGATGCTTCATCTTTCTAATACAATATTTTTCTCAACAGCAACAAGGGCCACCTGGACGCGGACCACAAAGGCCACAACGGCAAGCAGGGCCACGAGGAACACCACGAGAAGCACTCCTCACACGGCAAGAAAGGGGGCAAAGAGGGGGGCTCGCACTGGAAATATGCCAAGAACTAAAACCTACAGCGATGTGGCGGAAATTCTTTTAAGTGCTTTAAAATTTATCGGAAATTTGAAGAAATTTTCATTTTGGAAAATTTCGTTGCCAATGGAATTTAAAAAGCACTTAGAAGATTTTGCTATTTTAGGAAGCTTTCGCCGGCGCATCGGAAACCATGCCATGATATAGGGCTATATAGTTTTAAGGCAAAAAGACACCAGGATGCGTGATGGCTTCAGTTATCTGCGTACGCTGATTTTAATGTGTGAAATTTTATGCAATATATCACACCGCTTGATGTGACAGCTGACATATAATTTCTTATACATATTAAAACTAGCTTCATGTAATGTAGCCTTCTCTGGAAGTTTTATGTAAGGTTGTGACACCAATTGCCAGTTGTTTTATAATAATCAGTATTATATGAGTTAAATTTAGGGATGTGATATTTTGTTGGGTATACTTCCAAGTTTATAATTTTATTAGAAGATCTATTGTTACTTTTTTCTGAGAAAATATTTATAAAGATTCTTTCTTCCACCTTCTAGGCTCAAACGCATAGGTGGGTCAAAATTAATTTCGTTGTCTTGTTACCGACCACTCTGTCACGCTTCTATTTTTGTCTTTATACAAATTAAAAAAAAGTTGAGCGCTATTGCATGTATTTCTAGCTGTAGGTAGATTATAATTCACTTGAGAAAAATCAAAAACTAAACTTCACCTAACAAAATTTCACCCCATACAAGAGCTCCACTCCGTCACATTTTTTGGGGACAAAAAATAAAACAACGAAAATAATTTTAACCCACGTATAACTATAAGTACTATGACTAAATATTGAAATACGTGTCAATTAAAATAACAAACAAGTTAAAATAACCAATACCTAGTCGTACCAAAAAAACAAGATTTGATCGACGATAAAATAAACAGACATCGAAACCCACTTAACGATCAATAGAAAAAGTGTATCAAATAGTTTAAGCGGTTATATCGAGTGACGCAACCGAAAGACCGAAACGAACTATCGTCGCAACCTAATTCGAAAAGTTACTTTGTTTCACTTAACTTTAACTTGGCAAAACTTAACCTTAGTACGCACACATTAGAGTTCTTATTTGTGTGAACGAAATTACTTTATACAGTAGAAACGCATGAAATCAGTCCGGCCCGTGTGAAATTCAGTTCCGTGAGTTTATTTATTCTATAGTATAAATTTTGTTATTTCATCGGGAAGTGAAATTTTACTTATTTAAGATGCTGGCAAAAACTAAATATTTACTATTATATGATGACAATGACATACATAGATACCTACTAATTTTAAACACATACGTGGCTTTCTTTATACTGAATCATAAGGTACTTTTTGATGCCATAAGGAATATTTCTAAATGGGAAGCCAATTAGTTACTCGATTTTCTTTTATAAAATCGTTTTTATCATGGTACCTATTAATATTTTTTATCAATTATTTAACTCATTTTCATGGTTGTCATCTTTAATACTTATGATATATTTTCTTCCCGCAGAAAGATTTTTTATTATCTTCACTAATTTTCTTGAGTATAATTATGTTATTATCAGCATCTTAAATACCATCAGATATCTATTGTAAATAATGTTTAACCATTAATTGTACATACGAGTATTATTATATTATTATTTAGACTATAAAAAATATGCTTCTACCGATATATTCTCTAAGACCTCAATGCAAGAAACTTCGTTTTGCAGTTTTATACAAATAGGTACCTTCATTTTAAGAACAAATGTAGTGCATAATGGGGTTGGCCGGTGGAAGTTTTTAGCAGATGGCGCCATCATAGCTTGCCCCGTCAATCCCTAGAATTGTGTCAAATTTTTGTTTTTTTAATACCCTGGATGCCAGCTCTTTAAGCCAAATCTCATAGAAAAAGGGGCAAGCTATGATGGCGCCATCTAGGCAAACCTTTGACAGTTGCCAACCCCATTGTTTTTCATCGTATTTTCTCGGAAACGTTCGTATTTGTCATGCTACTTTGACTACGTTGACTGCAACGTCAGTCCTTTTTAACCGAGACTGACTGAAATAGCAAGACACGTTGTAAGTACATTTCCGTGAAAATACGATGGAAAATAATTATGCACTACATCTGTAACTATATTTTATTGGAATATTTGCAAGTTACTAAAAACTTGATGTAGTTACCTAAAATTAGTCACAAAATGCAGTTCGCAAGATGGCTGCTGTATTTTGCGATGGATTGAGGAGGAAGCCCGTGAAAATTTTATATTTAAATGTGTATGTATAAATTTAATTTTAGAGCAACCGTTTTATTACAAACAGAATCACATCACATATTACGAGTATATTATAAAAGTATGTTGACTTGTTTGGATAAACCTGAAAATATGAAAGACTGTAGATATAAAATTTGTTTAATTGTAATAAGAATTTATGAATTATGTGTATTTAACGTTTTTATACTTTTTGTCATTACTATTTTACTAAGTGAAAATAAATGGATAAGTTATTGTTACCTGTTTTTATTCACTCATCAAAATTAAAAAAAAATACATACATTTCAAAGTATCAAAGTTACCAAAAAAAGTAAGTTTACTACAACCGATAATCGACAAGCTTCCATCTGATTTGGAATCAATTTTGTACAGAATTTACAATTTCGGTTTAGAGAAAAATTACGATGAAAGAGACAGTTAAAGCCAATACAATATATTTTTTTATATATATTCCTTATTTGAAAAAAATACTCATCGTCATTATCACTGAACTGAACACATCATAACGTCAAACGAGAATGAAGAAACAAAATGGCGCCTCAAATCTTCCTCACGCAAGAAGACCAGCCTTCGACGAGCTGGTACAAATAGAAACACTCCTAACTGCTGTACATTGGTGGACCTTAACGAAATACATAAGGTCCACCGATGTGTGAGGTGTGTAAACAGTGTGAGCGATGATGGTAGATTCGCTCGCTATTTTCGACTTCCTTTACCATACTTCTGGTAAGCACGGCAAAGCGGCCGCTTCCTTCTGGTCAAACTTCTTAATGTAAATAGTGCAGTCAAGATGAGGGGCGCGAGGGTAGAATATGCTCTGACCGAAGCTGTCCACAAAGTCGGCGTATTTCATCGACCACTCCTTCGTCATTCCGCAGCGCTCACATACTCTTTCACTGAAAAGATGAAATTAATTTTCTATTAAAGGAAAAAAATTAAAAATTTACGCTTCCGGCAGGATTTGAACCCGCAACCTACACAATCCGTGCGTTTGCTCTTAACCAATTGAGCTACTAAACTAAGAGCAATTTTTTCCATGTTTTCCTTTGAATTTGGAATATCGCTCGCAGACGTATCTGCTTGTTTAAAAATAGATGAAATTAATTGCCGTACAATCAGCAGCAGAAGTTGCTTAGCGGGCGAGGTGTTCAAAAATACGTTGACGCTCTTATTCTGTAAACAATGATAAAGTCGCGTCAAGATCATTTTGAACACATGGCCCGCGTAGCAACTTCTGCTGCAGACTGTATGATTTTGTGGATTTGGAACTACGTAGTGAGAATAAGATTGCCACCATGATCTTTAGCCTAATTGGTCATGTTGGCTATGTTTTTTCGTTTCAGCAATGTGGCAATTTCCATTAGCAACAACCCCAACAAGGGCCCAGGTCACCCCACATATTATGTGCAAGGTTATATAATACAACAATACATGTTTATCCCTAGAACTTAACCCCTAGAACCCCCTCTTTCTTCTCCTTTCCTTATTTCTCTTTTGGTATACGTTAACATCTTTCTTCTCCTTTCCTTATTTCTCTTTTGGTATACGTTAACATCTTTCTTCTCCTTTCCTTATTTCTCTTTTGGTATACGTTAACATAATTTGAGAACCTTGTTTTAAAATAAAAAAAAACCGGCCAAGTGCGAGTTGAACTCGCTCACGACGATACCAAAATGTAAGTGAATGTCAAAACCGCATGCCAATGAATTGTCAAGGAATGTCAAATTATGTCAAGATGCAAGGAGTGGTGCCGATGCACCAACAAAAAGATAGCAAATATAAGACCAGAGTTTACTGTAACGTTTGCGTACCGTCGTGAACGGCAAATAACTCACGTTTGTTGTATGGGGGCTCCCTTAAATATTTATTATATTCTGTTGCCTAGTATTTGTTGTCATAGCGGCAACAGAAATACATCATCTGTGAAAATTTCAACTGCCTAGCTATCACGGTTCATGAGATACAGCCTGGTGACAGACAGACAGACAGACGGACAGACAAACGGACAGCGGAGTCTTAGTAATAGGGTCCATTTTTACTCATTGGGTACAGAACCCTAAGAACATGATATTCGCGCTCCCGGGCACGCACTTCCATCTCGCTCACTCTTACGCTCAGTGCGAGTGAGAGAACACGAACTTACTGGGCCTTAACACATTCATTGCAACTAACTGCTACGGGTTACTTTCGTAGCGCGTAGCCACGGTTTCGCCGTATGTAGCGCGTAGTCGATACGAACAGTGTACCCGACAGGCGGGTTCTTGGTCCTGATTGTGTTACTGGACTTACACGTAAGAATTAGTACAGATGAGCTGTATGAGCGGGTGCCGCAACAGCAGGGCTTCCTTAAGGGCGTACTTCAATAACAACGTCGCTACACCCTGACTCGTCACATCTAAAGTTGTTGTTAACACCTCGATCTGGAACAAAAACGGAAAAGTGCGAATCGGACTCGCCCGCCGAGGGTTCCGTACTTTTTAAGAGGCATTTGAGGCCTATAGAATTAGGAGGCCTTTGCCCAGCAGTGGGACAATGTAGGCTCATAATAATAATAAGCTTTTTTATTGTTTTGTAAGTGTTTTTATATTTTACTTTTATATTCATATTATAAAAATACCTAACTTAAGACGAAAAATAAATAAAAAGATAAGCTTAGAATAAATTTAAAAGTGAAAAAATTCTGTCTTGTGTGAGGCTTGAACTCACGGCCTCTGACTCGATACTCCAGATCACTAGATCTCTCTCTCTTAGATGGGTCTAGATTTTTAGTATTTGTTGTTATATTATGTAGTTATAGCGGCAACAGAAATACATCATCTGTGAAAATTTCAACTGTCTAGCTATCACGGTTCATGTGATACAGCCTGGTGACAGACAGACGGATAGACAGACAGTGGAGTCTTAGTAATAGGATCCCGTTTTTACCCTTTGGGTACGGCACCATAAAAATAACATTAGTTATTTGTTTTATAAGGGAGCAAAGTTGTTGTTTAACCGCTCGTGCTAATATTGACACCCGAGCAAGCGAAAGCTTCCAAAATTGAACCTCGACATTTTTATTTTACCGTTCTCTCGCCATGCATGATTTATGTATCCATGCAGCTTTCTAACACTAACGATCAGGACGAGGACGGACGGACCGACGGACATGGCGAAACTATGTATAAGGGTTCCTAGTTGACTACGGAATCCTAAAAAGTAGATAGATATAGATCTTGGGCTCTGAATCAGTAGCTGAGATGAGATAAAAATAACTCTACGGTCTCTAAAAAAACGCATTTAGGTACAGTAGAATCCGCATATAATGACATCGAAGGGAAGTGACAAACACGTCATACTAAGCGAATGTCATATAAAACATAGTTGATTAACTTCTTAATTTGTTAATGTTTACAAATTAGTTTCAAATTCATTTGTGGGAGAATCAAAAGTAAAACAACTTACACGACACGCACGCACCAAACATCCTCGCAGGGAAAGACGTGGGGACGGCCACGAAAACCAGCGAATGTGTCAGTATAACCGGACATAATTTCATGGAAATAGGATTTATAGGTCATAGTAAGCGGTTTGTCACTATAAGCGAAGTCATCTTATCCGACTTTGTCACAAAGTATTTTATATGAAAACCAAACTTCGCACAGTGGTTAAGTAGGTCATAGTAAGCGGTTTGTCACTATAAGCGAAGTCATCTTATCCGACTTTGTCACAAAGTATTTTATATGAAAACCAAACTTCGCACAGTGGTTAAGTAGGTCATAGTAAGCGGTTTGTCAGTATAAGCGGAGTCATAATAGACGGATTCCACTGTAACTGATTTGCAAGACCGAAGTGATCCTATAAGCGTTCCTTGATCCGTGAACAAAGTTTTGTACGGAACACTAAAAACCTCATTAATAATTTATGTATAAGATACTACCTCGTAAATATAATCCACATTGTATTTCTTCCACAAGTTGGACTTGTTGTAACAGTGGGAGTAGAAGTACATGCGGTTCCGCTCTGGCACCGAGGGGGTGGCATCACCCCATTCCTGGGAAACAACCACATAATTAACCTTTTAACCACCGAGGACTGATATATATTATAAGACATACAAAATTTTTCGCCGCGGTCTGATAAATAAGAGAAAACTTCGTGTAACGTGTAACTTCGTACCAGCAGCGACAAGAGCACGCTCGATTAAAAATTCTATGTCGGTTAAAAGGTTAAAATAAGATTATTTATTAGCCTTCTTGAGCTTACTGTGGGGCTTAGTCAATTTGTGTTAAAAATGTCCTATAATATTTATGTATTTATTAATTTAATATGTAGGTATATCGCCTTCTATAATATTACGCTTACCGTCAGACGGGCGGTGTGCTTGTTTGCCACCAACATGTTAATTAAAAAAAAAGAATTACCGAAAGTTCTTTTAAATCTTGTGACAATTGGCATCATTATCATCATAAACATCGCAAGAGAAATAACTGTTTTTGGGCGATGTAAAAAAGTTTTTTTTTAAATAATACAATGATGGTGACAAACAGGAATACGGCCCGTCCGATGGTAAGCGGTAACCGTAGCCCATGGATGTCTGTGACGTCAGCAACAGTGAGATATGTCGAATTGCCGCACCTGTCACCGTGGTGAAATAGGGGCGACTAGGTCGATTCGTGTAGGAATGTCCCATATATTTTTTCTTTTTGAATCCGCAGACCCAAAAAAATTGTGTGTTTGTCTATGTATCTGTCTGTGGTACAGTGCGGATGCAGATGCGACTTTTTACAAGCTTTTATTTAGTTTCACCTGACCGTTGTCTGTCTGTCTGTCTGTGTGTAATCAAATCTTGCAAGTTAAATTTGATCCACTTCCCAGTTTCCGATTGAGCTGAAATTTTGCATACATACGTAAGTCGGGTGACAATGCAATATTATGGTACCATCAAGCTGACCTGATGATGGAGACAGGAGGTGGCCATAGGAACTCTGTGATGAAACAACGCAACCTAATTGTGTTAGGGGTTTTTAGAATTGTCTACATGAGTATTAGTCGTTTGTCGTAAGAAAAGTACAGTCAGCGATAAAAGCTTGTACCAAAAATGAAATTTTTTCCAAAAACTTTTATATGAAAGCATGTTTTCTATACTAGGTTACTTAAGCGTAATAAGTGCACTCAATTAAGTCCCTGTTCTGTTTAAATTACAGTTGCAATGCATAATTATTTTCCATCGTATTTTCACGGAAACGTACGAACGTGTCTTGCTATTTCAGTCAGCCTCGGTACAAAAAGTACTGACGTTGACTGAAGTAGCATGACAAATACGAACGTTTCCAAGAAAATACGATCGAAAACAATTATGCTCTACATCTGTATGCTAAATTCGAGCTAAGTCAGACAAAGACAGACAGATACCTCCATCTCCCTCGGCTCCCAGGGAAAGATCTTATTGGCGACGAGAACGCCAATTAGTTTGCATTCTCCTGTTCGCTCCGTTTGCCTCATCGCTAAGAATCGATCGCCTAGAAACAGTCAAAAGTCGAAACTATAAGTACTATAAGTATTAACCCTTAAACAGGCCTGATGCATTTTTTTCTTTTGGTTACTGATTCGGGTAGGTAATAGCTTTATAAGAAAAGTAATACCTGATTTTTTTTTATTATCACTCATTCAGGCCTTTAACATCTTGACGGATGATTTATGCAGCGTCTGTAAGCGAGGAACAACGTCTCTCGTGGCTGTATAAGCCAATGCGGGACCGGTATTTGCGACCGCATTTATGGCAGCTGAAGCAGGCATTATCACTAATTCATTTAAAAAAACCCGGTGGTTTTTATATGCCCACTGCCCGTTACCAATGGTGCTACGTGGTCCTTATATGGCCACTGCCTTGTTAGCCATACAGAGTAGTTTTAAGGGTAAGTCACGTCCACATCCCATTTACACTTCCGTTACAAAATGCACTAACTGCCAGCTTGCTTGGCTCGCGCGGAAGTCGAAACCCATAAAATTGACCGTATTAATATTTAATTTAAAAACCAAAGGAAAATATATTACTTTTGTACTATGAGGGTTCAGTCATACTAATAAAACTTACCCTTAAACTTCATGTAAACTCCCTGCAGGGCAGTGGCCACATAGAAACCACTTGAACGTGCCCCAAACGGGCAGAGGGTTCATACAAACCACAAGCTTTTAGAGCGGATATTTTATCAGAAAACAATAACTAAGGTAAATTATGACTTACTACACATACATTATCTAATAATCTATTAAAAAAAACCGGGCAAGTGCGAGTCGGACTCGCGCACGAAGGGTTCCGTACCATAATGCAAAAAACAAAAAACAAAAAAAAAAGCAAAAAAAACGGTCACCCATCCAAGTACTGACCACTCCCGACGTTGCTTAACTTTGGTCAAAAATCACGTTTGTTGTATGGGAGCCCCATTTAAATCTTTATTTTATTCTGTTTTTAGTATTTGTTGTTATAGCGGCAACAGAAATACATCATCTGTGAAAATTTCAACTGTCTAGCTATCACGGTTCGTGAGATACAGCCTGGTGACAGACGGACGGACGGACGGACGGACGGACGGACGGACAGCGAAGTCTTAGTAATAGGGTCCCGTTTTACCCTTTGGGTACGGAACCCTAAAAATACAACATAAAATACGTACAGTATTTTTTTTCGGCGTAACAGACGCGGCTTTATAGCGGGAGAAACGTACAAAAACTGCCATTTGTTGTTGTTTTGAAATTGACAACTAAAATGTCAAAGAAATTTGTATTGACACCTCCCATTTTTCTACGTTCGGAAATCACCCACTTTATTGACTTTACGGCAATGACATTTGGCGGTCGTTGTATTTACTCTGCTCGTCAAAAAAAAATCATTTGCTATGTGGTACTTATAGAATACACTACCTGTTTAAGGGTTAACCGTTTCGGTGCGGATGGCACGACAGGCGTGTCATCAATGTTTTTAACGTGTGGCGTATAACACGACAGGCGTGCCATCATATTCTATGGCGTAAGGCATGCCTCGTGTCATGAAATAATTGTTCGCCGCCATAGTTCTAGCGCTTTCTTCTTCTTCCTCGCGTTATCCCGGCATTTTAGCCACGACTCAAGGGAGCCTGGGGTCCGCTTGACAACGAATCCCAAGAATTGACGTAGGCACTAGTTTTTACGAAAGCGAGTGCCATCTGACCTTCCAACCCAGAGGGGAACTAGGCCTTATTAGGATTAGACCGGTTTCCTCACGATGCTTTCCTTCACCGAAAAGCACAAATAAAGCATAGTTGTTGCTCTTTAATAATTGACCGAGCGTTAGCGAAGTTCTCTGTTTCAGCTGGGGCAAAAATGCTTTCGTATGTCCGGATGTTCTCCTCTACAGGTCGCAATTCTCAACAGATTCTCGTGAAATTTGTGAGCAGGTCAAAAAGATTTTTTTGTCGATTCAGCTATTGGAAATTTTGCATAATGGCGGAGCCGTACATTTATCCAGACCTGCTAGCATAAGTTGCATTCGAGCGCGCGACTCCATGCATCTAGGCTAGATGCATAGCTATGCGCTTATGCGCTAGATGATCTAGCACGACTTCAAGTATTATGGTCTGGCGCGCGAGAACGCAACTCATAGATCGCCCTATCTTTGATCATAAGTAGTATTAGGTACATACCTACTGTATTGATAGTATTTTTCAGCCTCAATACGATCGCTTCAATACAATTTTGTGAGATTTGACATTTTTAGGTTACAAATTATTATGGACATGATACCTGCCACCTTACCCATCGAGTTTGCAATGGTGTGTTGGGCGGGACATGTTGCTATGCAGAGTGATGGCAGGTGGACTAAAATGTTAACAGAATGGTGGCTTTCGGAAAAAAGAAAAAAAAATCGTATTTTCTTTCGGATGAAAGAAGCGCCTGACATCCGTTGGCTCGTTGGGTGGACATCCGGAAAATTGCGGGTCATTTCTGGATGAGATTAGCTCAGGACCGGGACAAGTGGCGTACTAGAAGAGAGGCCTATGCTCAGCAGTGGGCGATGAAGAGCTGATATGATATACTTACTTACTGCTGTGGCGCAACGACCCGAAGTGGATCTTGGCCTCCGACACCAAAGACCGCCATGCTACTCTGTCCAAAGCCGCTTCTGTCCAGTCGACGGCGCCGACTTCGCTAAGGTCTTTCTGCACTTCGTCTCTCCAGCGGTACCTGGGTCTGATATGATATAGTGTTGACTAACCAGTATAAGCGAACTTGTCGGTCATGACCCTAATGTAGTCATTATCCAGGTGCATCCACAAGGAACAGACGCTAGGTTCCCGGGACCAGTAGTGTTCGTATAGGAAGTGGGTGATGAGGGGTCCTGTCGATTGATCTCCGCGCATTACCTTCGTGTTGCAGATGTTGAAACACTGAAAACATGACCGATTTATAGGTCTATTGTTTAACTGAGGCGGTTGGTAAGAAGACATCGGATTCTATGGGGCAGAATTTATTGACAGCCAGGGAGGTTTAAATACCAGTGATCGCCCCCAGTTTCGTTTGTAAATGTAGGTATATTATTTTTGTAAGTATTATTTCGGGGTCGATGATAAAGTTTACACAAACAAATATCGTTGTCTAAGTACCCACAACACAAGACTTTGTGTAATAATGTCCTTTAATATTTAACAGTTATTCATTTATTTATTCTGATTTACAATTAAGTCAAAAAATAAATAAATAACTATTACATAGGCATAAGGACATTAATGTAACTTTTTTGCCAACCCTGAGCTGGGATTTAAATATTTTAGGTGAATATATATCCGTCTCGCTAACGAAAGCGGCTCCTAGAACTAGTGCGATAAGGACAACGCCAAACCTGGCGTTGCGTGGCTTTGAGATTTTTACGCAGGATTTTTTGCCTGGTAAAAAATCATTGCTCTAGCTAGCTTCAGAAACTACGGACGAAACAGTCTGGTACGTTTGTACGGAGAAATGACCACTCCTGTTGCCTCTTAAGCTTAGCTAAATACATATATGATAAGATACCTATTTTACCTGCCTAGCAACAGGGCTCGGAACAATTTTTTTTGGGAAACCCGAAGTAGCCCAATATTATTAACTATTTTAATTTTATGCTCTTTACGTAGGATTGAATCATGTGTTTAGGTAACAACATTGTATTATTAAATTGTCCCATTAAAAGTGAAATAATACACCAAAGAACGAAAAAGAACGTAATAATACCGGTATTTTTTGTACGAAGAAAAAACCGGTTCCGAGCCTTGCCTAGCAAGTAGAAAAAAAGTAAAATTACCGGTCTCCTATCAGGATAGTCCAAGTATGCACATACTGAAGGTTTTCTGAACCTTTTGGTAACCAAATTGGTGGTAGGAATACACTTCAAAGACGGCTTGAGGATAGCAGTTCTTAGAAGATTTAGGCTATTCATTTTTTACTAGAATTTAGTTTTGGAAATTTTATTTAATTGTCCAAAGCTTTTAGGTTAAGTCATTATTTAGAAACTTGTTTTGAAGTAAATTCCATGTAAAATCTGTCTGAGCTGCTGTCATTTGTCATACTCATAATACTAAGAAGTTTTATTAGGGGATATTACTGCAATGTTCTGCCGCCAGAGTGCAGCACTACCGACTCTAGTAAATTCATAGACTAACTTATACATACTGTGCCTTAAACTGTTTTTTGACAAGTTTTCACAGACACTAAAATATGACATTGATGCATCAAGGCGGTTTCTTAACAAGGGCCTACCGGTAAACGCGAAAATCGAAATTTAGTTATCTGCCTCTTTATCGCTCGAATGTGCAAGAGTGATAGAGAGATTAGATAACGAAATTTCGATTTTCTTGTTTCGCGGTAGGCATGTGGTTTGTTTACTGTATGTGCCACAAAGGTGCCACTTACGCAGAGCTTTGCCTAATATTCCCTAATTTAAAATACAAATTGTAATTTTGATAATGTAGCCAATGTAGGATAAAATAAAGGACCGAAATTTTAATGTTACAAATGTTTAACTACCTAATGAGAAAAGTCATCATCATCATCATCATCTCAGCCATAAGACGTCCACTGCTGAACATAGGCCTCCCCCTTATGAGAAAGGTATACTTAACTAATCAGGTATTTCCGAATAAATTCCAAATTTACTTACTATAATTCCATCGTGTGATTCCATTCTCGGAAAAAATGCCCAACAGTAACACTTAATAAACACATCAAACCTCCTTCCCATAAAACATCAAACCTAATTTAAAAACAACTAAGTATCAAAAGAAAAAACTCAAACGTCAGTCAACCCGTCACCGAGCCACGATTTAACGTCCAATTCCAATAAATTATCGAATATTCAAGTAAAATGGACTGACACAGAAATTTATAAATTCGGGAACCCCAAACCCACTCATGTTCGCTATTTTCGAAACAATTTATACTATTAATGTGTTAAGGGGGTTCCCGACACACCTAAAACATAGTTGCAACTTTATTGCAGACAGGATACCTGTATTATTATGCCGTAGAAGTTATTCAGATACGCCGAAGAGTGACAGTAAGAAGGCTGTCGTCAAAGTGAGTGACAACAGTTAAACTACTCAACAATAAGCTTTTTATTTTATATGATAAACTGATCGGCAATTGGCTCTAGTCACACCTGATGGAAAGTGATATGAAGACAGAGCCTAAGATGGAGCTCACTGGTTCAGTAATAGCCTATTCACTTTTGCTTTAAAGAGACCGAGATCATATTTCTCAGGGAATACAGATGACGGGAGCGCATTCCATTCCTTAGCCGTCCTTACCAAAAAAGACGAGGCAAATCGTTTTGTGCGGACAAATGGAATATTAACAACGAACGCACTCTCCAGAATGTATTCGATAGAACACCGATAGACTAGCTTAGCTTAGAAACAAATTAAAAGTGGAATAATTCACTGTCTTGGGTAGGAGTTGAACCGACGACTACCAGATCGTTAGCCCGGTGTTCTTCCGACTGAGCTACCAAGAACTTACCCAATTTAGCGAATATTTCCACCATTTAAATGAGCCTTAGGATCCAAGATAGTGAATTTTAACTGTGTAGATTACTTACACAATATTTTTTTCCCCAATCGTTTAATTCCCATTCGCGTTTTTCCCCATATTGTTTATTTTCCATACGTCATTATCACCGAAATTAAATTTTCTTACACTATTTAATAATAATTTAATAGATTTATTAATAAATAAAAATAAAAAAAACCAATCGTATTTTTCGCTAAGTATAAGTAATTTTTTACCAATCCGTACTGTTCACATACCTCTTTCGCTTCCTTCACTTCCGGTTTAGGGTGCTCTTGACCTTTCTTTAGGATTGCCCCGATCTGATCAGAGAAAGTCCGCCGAGGTCTACCCCTGTCCCCTTCCAACTTCCGCTTCTACTTCTCCCTTACACACTTTGTTAGCCTTCTTTTACACTATAGGTACCTAAATCATTTCAGATGCATAATTCATCACTAGGATTTTTCTTCCAGGTACAAGGAACAGACACCGAGCAACGTCTCCGCGTGCGTCTGACCCGCCCGTCGGATGTGCCGCGAGTGTTAAAATTCGTTCGCGAGCACGTTCGTGTTTGGCCTGGTCCGCTTGAGCCTAACCATCTAGTACTAAACGATTATGTTGCTAGGACTTTAGCTCAGGGTACGTACATCACCATCATCACAGCATTACCCTGCTCCGTCGTGTGCAGCCTGGCCCGCTCGGTATTGATCCTTCGGGCCGATTTCGACCATGGCGACCACCTCGACTCCTAGTTAGCTCGGCGCTCGTATGCCCGAATATGGCTGACGTAGCCGATCTTTGAGGTGAACCCCCGCACACATTGAGGGCACGTGAGAACACCAGCCACATACTGGTAGTTAGTGAATGAAAGCAGGCTGGCGTGCTTTCAGGTCGTCGCGTTTAGCGTCGAGGTCAACTTTACGTTGCTCCTCGAAATCGTGCACTTTGTCATGCACCAGCCTGCGACACTCAGGACGTTGTGCTGCCAAAACTTCCCACTGAGAGTGTTCGCTATTACGAACCTTATGTGTACGACTGTAGTACAGTCACTACTCGGGATTGTTATGCCATTTAGGGTTCTTGCTAAATTGGAAATTCTATTGCGCAAGTATTGAACAACCAATTTAGCTAGGACCCTAAATGGCGCAACAATCGCGGAGCGTGATGGTACCATGTACGACTGTAGGACTTTAGCTTACGGTACGTATCTCACACTGCTTTTACACTTTGCCGCGATAGACAGAGAAGAACTCAGGGTAGGAAGGTGCGACAGCTTGTGAATTCCTTCCTGCTCATGCTGCTGCCTTGATGTATTGTGGGATGGCTTTATAATCTTGTTTAATTTGCTAGGTTCGTAACCCACTCCAAAATCCTCAGTCTAGACCTTATAGCATATCTAGATCTTATTTATTTATATTTAAATTCCTTTACAGGTCACTCTATGCTAGCAGAGCAAACTCCCAACGTGACCCGCTCCGAGATCCTTGGCCTAGCACTCGTCGCAGCCGTATGTTCCTGGGACGCCGATATATTACAGCAATGGGCGAAGTATATACGATGTACGCGTTCGAAACGTCTGGTGAACTTCTCCGCGCACTGTCTGAGGGCGCCGAAGTTACATGAAAATTATGGTGTTGAGAGAATACTGCAGGTCAGTTTTTAAAGAAGACCTGATACAACAGTGCAAAATTGTAATATACAACATTAACATTTGTGGCTCATTGACAGAGAAAAACTATCCATATAAACAAAAGACGCGCGCTGGCAGCAGCATCCGTACCGGCCAGACTGCCAGCACGCGCGCAGCAATAAGGTTTGTACGTTCCGTCGCCTACAATTGTTATTACCTTCTCTTGGACATAATCAATAGCGAGTATAAAGTAGTCTACGTCCATAAAATCTACCAAAAACCTTTCGTAGGTCTAGGTAGCTCCTGCTGTGATAGGTGGGCAAAACCACTTAAGTAGCATGACTTGCGTTCTCGCGCGCTACTCCATACTGCATACTTGAAGTCGCGCTTGACATATAGAAGTGCGCGTGACTATGCAAAGGAGTTAGATCTACACTCTTCTTCTCAGCATATTTGCGTCCACTGCTGAACATATGCCTCTGTCATGGATTTCCATGTTGTTCTGCATGCAGCGTTCTGTGCCAGGGCGGCCCTGCTGTCTTTCTAATGTCGTTCGACTATCTGGCTCGTGGTTTTCGTCCCTTCGGCTACGATCGACTAGATCTACACTAAACATATCTAATAAGTAATACAAAATTTACAGGTAACCCTAATAGTACCGCCAGACAAGCCGAAGAGTGCAGAAATAGCCCTGGCTTTAGCCAAAACTGCCATCAAGCGTGGGAAGGAGGTCGGTTTTCCACTGGTACGGTTTGACGTCACTAATGATTCTGAGTAAGTTTTTTTTTATCTTTTTCTAGCTTTCTAAATTTTCTGATAGATCCTGATACTAACAAACAAGTATATTTTCTAATTTTAGTTATTTAGCCAAAGCCACAAAGGTTTCTTGCAAACCAAAGCGTAGTTTGACGCGTCCGGCCCTTTAATAAACTGTTCACACTTTAGAAATGTCATTGATGGTTCTTTAGAAAAAAAATCGTACAAATAATAATACTAGGGACCTATCTCATGTAAAATTTGCACACGAGCTCCGATAAACGTTGTTACTATATATAACATTTAAATCCTTTTATTTAACAAAATAAATTCGCGATAGACCCTAGAGTCTTAAATATGTTTTAATATAGTTCCTATATATTTTATAAATTAAATATTTTATAATTTTAGTGCAAAATCTTTGGAAGAACTTAACCTGAAGAATGAATGGTCTGTTTCATACAAGATCGTAGATATCACAGCTCTAAACCAGGACGCCCAAGGACGCAAAGAGGACAGAAAGAAGTGAGTTGTTTCTAGTAAATTTATTCTAAATAAAGAAATAAACACTTATATGGGTAGATTAACCCTTCTCGGGACAATTTGTGGCATAATTTGTTGGAAGAACTGTTGTCACACTTTCTAATAGCATAAGTACTTATTGGTTGACCCATTATGCACATGGCTTATATCTATAAAAGTGCGTATTTAGATAATTTAATTTAAACGAGTAAATGCCATAAACGAGTGATCCTAGCCCAACGGGGAACGTAACGTAATAGTTATTTACGATACAAGTGCGGAAAAGAGGAAATTCGAAACGAGTGGCGATAAATTAAAACAGGACCAAAGGAAATGTTTTAAATCGACACGAGTTGCGCATTATCTTTTCGCACGTGTATCGTACAACGTTTTACAGTTCATATGGCCCATTAAACTTTTGACATGCGCACGAAAAGTGCTATTTTACGCAATAGTGCGGGAAATTAGGACCATATGTACTGTAAAAGTATATTTTCTCATAAAATCATTTTTTTTGCTTCCAAATCAGCGTGTTTCCAAATCTCTCTGGATAAATTAAGCTATTTTATATAAAACTTGCAATTATCCCTTACGTTCCAGGGATGAAACAAGCAACGTCACTTCTGGTAACTTCGTAACCGTATACACCGCCAAGCTCTGAGTCACAGATGACCCCCGATGGAGTAAGCAAATTAACCTAGATGAAGGCAGCAAGGATATCTACAGCAATTCACAATGAAATTATCTGCGTAAATTAAGCCACCAATTATTTGGTGGCTTTGTGACGGTTTGCTAATAAAGCCCTTTTGTATAAGCTTTTGTTTATTCTCTATATATGGCAGCTATGAATAGCAGTAACACTTTTAACTTACCTTAAATTAATTTACCCATATTTTGAAATGCAACTAGGTATGTAATCTATAACAAAAACAGAACCGAATTAAAAAGGATTTTTTTTAGAACGCCATGTGTTTTTGACCCATGTTCTTTCACTGATATGTGTTAAAATGTTAAATATTGCCATCTACACGAGCATAGGCCAAAGTTGTGGCGCCATCTTTTCGAGCATACATAACCTCTTATTTGAAGTCTTAAAAACTAAAATGCAAGCTTTAATCATCCAGCCGTTTCGCTGACCGGACGATTCGACCTTGCACAAATCGTTGCAACGTTGCATTTAATAAGTTGGGCCAACCTGTCACTAGAACGTCCATTCAACCGAAAAACCGAATGAAAGTGAATAAATCTTCACAATACTTATTGTTAAAGAACCCATAGATCTAATCCTACTAGATTGTGCATGGAACTAGAACGAATACTTGTCACCATTCTAATTTCGATGGATGCGACCGCATATTTCAGACAGTTGCGATCACGTTCACAACTTCATAGACTTCAAAAAAAAGGAATTTCTCATTTCGTCTAAATCTTATTAGTTGTGTACCTATGTTCAACTATTACTCGGAGACTATCGGACTAATTTCGGAAATGACTAAGTTTTTTTTGTATAACGAAGTCTTACT
The DNA here is from genome assembly GCF_910591565.1 of Cydia splendana. Lineage (NCBI taxonomy): Eukaryota > Metazoa > Arthropoda > Insecta > Lepidoptera > Tortricidae > Cydia > Cydia splendana. The sequence goes on from NC_085962.1 coordinate 754,246, forward strand.
CGATTACGGGATTCTGGAGAAATCGAGGGAATTTCTCAAATTTTATGGGCTTACAGCAGCGGTCGGCAACCTTTTAGCAGCCAAGGGCAACATAGCAGTTAACGAAGTGGACGCGGGCCGCATTTTGTTAATATTTATGACTTTATCAGACATTGTCATTTGTCAATATTACATACAGAATAGCCAGGGAGGCTCGCGGGCCGCAAGTGAGAGATTCGCGGGCCGCATGCGGCCCGCCGGCCGCTGGTTGCCAGCCGCTGGCTTACAGAGATTTCAGTATTTTTAAAAACACGTGCTTTACATCTAGAAAGGTACCGAAGTGTCTGTACCGAGAAGTGGGTTCTTGTTCTTTCTTTATTTGAATTTATTTTTGTTCGTAATCGTTGCATAATGCGGCGTCTGTTGGGGCATAGTCTGTGGCTGTGGCGAATCTAATTTATAGGAAAATGTAAGATGTTATGACACCTGTGGCTAATCATATTCCGGTTTGGAATTGTAACGGTTTAAATGTAACGGAAATTGGGCCTATTGTTTTTTCTGCTTTTGTTTTGCGAATTGGTCTACACTCTAGGTACTTACCTATAGCAAAAGATGAGAAGTATATTTTTTTTGTGGGTTTTTGTGGATGGGTTGGTATTAAGGTCATTTTCATTAGGCAATATTATAACATACTACGCACACTATAGTTTCTAGAATCTAGATACAGACAGCAGCAGAAGTTTCTATGCGGGCGAGGTGTTAAATATGATCTGAGCACAAGTGTGTAAATCATTTTGATCACTGCTACCGTAAATGTTTTTACGACTTATTAAATATGTTTTATTAGCATTCGGAAATTGCTCGAGATGGATGTAGATTTTTTTTACAAAGCAAAGACGCTAGCGGACTTTTATATTGAAATAAAAGAAAAATAAAATAAAAAATCAGTCTCGGACGAGACTCCATTTTACCCTCAGGTAATGAGACGTAGACATAGAACATTTTTATTTAACATCACATGAAATAAGAGTAAGAATAATTTATTGATAATAATTGCGAAAATGCGAACACAGATAACAATGGCAGAGTTAACAGATGGTGTAACATATTTTTTAGAGATAAACCTTAAATTTAGACTTGTAAACTAAGAAGTTGAGTTGGGAGCTTGACTCAGCATAATATAGCAGTGTATTTACTACAACGCTGGTTTTCAGGCAAAAATGTCTCAATAGTCCAATTCAGTCAAAGAATTAATTTTAAATGATGCCATATTCTAGATTTCTCGATCGTTTGTCAACTTTTACTCAATTCTTTGGCTCGTATTTAAATCCCAACTGCAACACCTTGCCCGATCCGCTTGACGGAATACTGCAATTGATACGTTAAAAAATGACCTTTCTTTAAAAACTAAGCAACTCTTAACTGAACAATAATGGTTCTTATGTCTTTGGAATAAGGTTGAAGAAGTGTCAGTTAAGTGTGATAATTGTTAGGGTTATTCTTGTGAAAGATCTAGTGGATGTAATGTTTGATTTGTATAAAATAAGTAGCAGTTGGAAATGACTGTCCGTTAGTGCTACGTTTGGATAAGGTGAGTTTGTGTTTAAATTAATCGATTAAGTATTTGAATAAATAAATAAAACAAATATTATAGGACCATTTTAACACAAATCGACCTAGTGCCACAGTAAGGCTCAATAAAGTTTATGTTGTCGGTACTAGAAGAACGATATGAGATTCATATTGACACTTCTTGCCAAAAATTGGAGTCAGTTTCAATATAAATAATAAATAAATATCAGGGGCAGTGTCGTGAATAACGCTTATTTTTAGGCTTAAAGACTCGAGCCCTTAAGACTCGACTATATTTGAGAATTGTATTAATTTATTTTGCGCGTATGGATGTAAGAAATCAACAACCTGCTGATCTTTGCTGCCTTTGAGGCGTTAAGCCTCGAGAGTCTTTAAGCCTCGAAATGAGCGTTATTCACAACACTAATCAGGGGACATCTTACACAGATGAACGTAGCCCCGAACGGCCCGAACTAAGCATAGCTTTGCTGGCTGCTAGGCGACGATACACATATTTATATAGATAGTATTATTTCTTTATGACGTTAAATTTTATAGTAACTGCTGAACTAAATAAGGTCATGTGGTAGGAAAAACATAGTTTATTTTCATGGGCCAAAAAATAGTATGAAGATTCCCAACAAGTGTTTATCTTTCCATTCTTGCCCCAGTGTTTCTCTTACCCTATCTAACCTTACATAGTTTCTTCTGCTGGCGATCCTACTTAATAAGCAAATAAATAAATAAACCAATATGTGTCCTTCAATGATTCAGGAACTATGGCGTTCAAGCTAATTCTTTTAGCAGCTGCGCTGCAACTAGCAGCATGTAAACCAACCCTAACGCTCGAAGATATGGAGGTAGCCGATGATACGGTGGCAGTGGGGTCTTACGTGCGAGAAGTGCGGGCGGCGGCGGTAAGTGTGCTTAAACTAAATAATCCATAGATAACACCATTAAATTCTCTGACCGGCTGATAAAAGTACCAGGAGCTCATAGCTCAGCAGGAGCTTTCTTCGACCTTCACGACATCGTACCGACTGGGAAATCATCTTGTCGCTCCACACTCCATGTACAAAAAGACCATAAAGCGGCTGGCAAAAGTACCAGGCGCCCATAGCTCTGTAGGAGAACGTGCGAGAGAGTTTCGGTATCAAATCAACAAGGTTTGAAGTTCAAGTAGTGATCTAATTTAAAACCACCATATAAAGAAACCTTAGTTCGGCTAATTCAAACCTAATTGTAATTTGTAACGCAGCCTCAAGACTACCACAAATCGTACCAGAACGAGGGAGACGGCGAGATCGGGTACTCGCGCAAGAAGCAGGGAGGCGGCAAGAAGGGATACCAGCACTTTGACAGCTACCACAAGAAGGTAAGATAATAAGTACTGAAGTTTTATAAACAAGGTGATAATTAGTAACCTATTCTGAGAATCAAATTACATATCTCTAAGTTAAATGTGGAGAAGACCGGCAAATAAAATATCTTCTTAAAGTATCTTCGTATTGGATCATCATCATCATCATCATATCAGCCAGAGGACGTCCACTGCTGGACATATTCCTCCCCCAAAGAGTGCCATAATGACCGGTCTTGCGCCACACGCATCCAGCGGGCTCTCGCGACCTTTACCAGTGCCCTATCCCACAAAACTTTACAAGTGTACAATAAATTGTAAACAATAAAATGTATATTCATCTCTTCTCAGCATATTTGCGTCCACTGCTGAACATATGCCTCTTTCATGGATTTCCATGTTGTTCTGTATGCGGCGGTTCTATGCCAGGTCGGCCCTGCCGTCTTTCTAATGTCGTCCGACCATCTGGCTCGTGGTTTTCCGTCCCTCCGGCTTCCCAGTCGAGGTCTCCAGAACAGTACTCGCTGGCCCCATCGGTCGTCATCCCTGCGGCAGATATGGCCGGCCCATTCCCACTTCAGTTGCGCAATTCTTTTGGCGATGTCGGTAACTCTCGTGCGTTGGCGAATGTCCTCATTTCGAATTCTGTCTCGCAGGGAGATCCCGAGCATCGCGCGCTCCATGGCTCTCTGTGCCACTTTTAGCTGGCGCACCCTTCCGACGGTCAACGTCCATGTCTCGCATGCGTAGGTCATCACTGGGAGGACGCATTGGTTGTAGACCCTGGTTTTCAGTGACTGTGGGATTTTGGACTTGAAAACATCGCCTAGCTTTCCAAATGCGCCCCAACCCAATTGAATGCGCCTACTAATTTCGGCATCCAAGGGGTTACCGTCAAGCGTTATTTTCTGGCCCAAATATACGTAATCGCTTACTCTCTCCATCGTTTTGCCTTCCAATGAAATGGTTGCCTTTTCAGCGGTGCTCATCCACTTTGTTTTCTCCATATTCATTTTCAGGCCAACTCGCATCGATGCCTGGCTTAGATCATTGAGCATGTGTTCGAGATCTTCAGGTGTCTCTGCGAGTAAAACAATGTCGTCAGCAAAGCGTAGGTGGTTTAAGTACTCTCCATCTATCTTGATACCTCTGCCGTCCCAGTTACAGTGTTTAAATACATCTTCTAGAGCATTTGTGAAAAGTTTTGGAGATATTACGTCACCTTGACGCACTCCTCTTCCGAGTGGTATTGAGGTTCTGGAGCCTTGAATTTGCACTGTCATTGTCGCTGAGCGGTAAAGGTTTTTCAACAGGTGGATGTATCTGTAGTCTATTCGGCAACGTTTTAAGGAGTCAAAAACTGCCCAATGCTCCACCGTATCGAACGCCTTCTCATAATCCACGAAGGCAAGGTAAAGTGGTATATTGTACTCAAGTGACTTTTGTATCACTTGCCTTACTGTGAAAATATGATCGACTGTACTAAAACCGCTCCTGAAGCCCGCCTGCTCTTTAGGCTGGTATTCGTCCAATCTTCGTGATATTCTCGATGTGACAACTCGTGAGAATACTTTGTACACTTGGCTTAGGAGGGCAATAGGGCGGTAATTCTTAAGACTTGTTTTGGCGCCTTTCTTGTGAAATAATGTGACCATGCTATTCTGCCACTCTTCTGGTATTTCACCGGTGAACAGAGCTTCGTTAAAGATCCATCGCAGTTCTTTCAGTATCGGGCGTCCACCTGCTTTGAGCAGTTCTGTGGTAATGCCATCTTCTCCCGGAGCTTTGTATTGCTTAAGTTGTTTCATAGCCTGCTTAACTTCATAGGTACTAATATCTGGAATGTCTTCAGTGTAATGTTTTGTCAGAGTTGCACGTGAGCACTCTGTACCGCCCGTCAAGTAGTGTGTATTTTGTGAGTCAAGTAGTGTGTATATTCATATTCATATTAATATTTATTATTAATAATGTACACATACATTACACGTCAAATATACAAACGGTGAAATAATAACTAAGCAAAGCATCAAAATAATGATATGAAAATTATGCACAAATGTGTACAATAAAATTAATTATTGTACGTACACAAATTACCTATGTAATAAAATTACTCATGAAAATTATTCTATTTTACTGTGTTCTACAATATTTCATTAATGTCGTAAAAGGCATTGTCAATTAGCCATTTTTTCAGGTCAGAATTTTCCACTACAAATTTGTTACTTGTATATTTTGTGGTACGCACATTTGTATTATTACAAACTTGTAACTTGACACTTGTAAAATTGTAATTGTAAGTTTTGTGGGATAGGCCACGGTCGTCAGTCCACCTTGTACCTTGCACCTTGTTCGTATTGGATGTTGAGGTCCAATACGAAATTTCTTTTAAAATTCAATTCAAGGGAGAGACACAAATGTCCCCATGTCATTGGTGACACAGTTTTTTCACGAAAATGTGTGTCAATGTTCAAGTTTCTATCTTCAACATCAGTTGATGCTGTGCGTTGTCAGTAACTAAGTTCATCTGTTTCGCAGTCATAGATTAAAGTGATTAAACGATTTTCTATTCACAGGACGGTGACAATTACGAATTCGAAAAGCAAGACTCCTTCGGACACGACGACGGCGGCAACCAGGGAGCATACAGCCACAACCACGAAAGAAGAGCAAAAGGTGACAATGACGCTAATGACGATATTCATGACTTTAGTGAGGAGGTAAGGGAGGCTGATGACGGACAGGGCGCGCACAGTCATCAATACGCGAGAATACTCGCCTTGGGTGGCAATGACGTTTACAAAGATACCAATGACTATAATAGGGAAGCAAATGAAAATAACCAGGGGGCTCATAGCCACCAATACGAGAGAATAGTGGGTAATAATGGTTATGGGAATATTAATGACTATAATAGGGCGAATGACGATTATCAGGAGGTTTACGACGATTATGACGTAAATGAGGAGGGTGAGGGGCGGGCGGCGAAGATAAGGCGTCCTCGGCCGTGGAAGTTTATTAGACGGCTTGTTAGGTGGTTCTTTTAAAAATGTATGATAACTTTTTTTTCTTGATTACAAAAGAGTCAGAAAGAATAGTTATGAAACTTTACTGTGATGTTATCAGGTATGTTGTAATAAACTGTTTGTTATAAACTATTGCTGTTTCATTTATCTAATGTGTTTGCTTACAGCCCAGAAGGAGAAGTACAGAGAGCCGGAATACGAAGGAGAAGAAAGAAGCAGCGGAGAACAGAAGGATGAACATACTCATGAGGAGTTAAAGTAAGTTTTACTTCCTTGCCTATTTCATGCTTGATTTACCAAAATGCCTTTTGCGCCTAGGTGCATTATTTTGCTGCCATTTCCTAGTGACAGATTAGTAGGTATGACAGACTTTTTTACTCTGCTGCTTATAAATTTACGCTTCTATTATAGATCGCTTCTAGAGAGTGTTGAGGCTTTGGAAGATGAAATTCCCTTCCCAATAAGAAAACGAAGAGATCTTGCCTCGCAAAGAAAACAGAAAATACCTATTTTAGCGATGAAAGTATTCTAATATGTTAGAGGTGAGATTATTGACTTGACTTGATTGTTTATTTATAAATGAATATTATACACTGAAATATTTTACTTAAATTTTCACTAATTTATAAATAAAAAGTCGCGATATTAACATATTTGGCCGGAGGTCTACTAATAATACTAATACTGAGGGAAGTAGTGTCATAAGGTGCAAATTTTGGTATCGGATTAATTCACTTAGCACAGATGTAATATACGTAAAGCTAAGCTATTTAAGCCCGGTAGACATCCGCCACCCCCTGGCAGGTAGGCAGGGGGGCAGTCAAAGTAATTTGTAATGGATCAACTCCGTTTTAACCACGTTAGAGGATGAATTTTTAAAAACGCTGAAATTACTTTTCTTGTATTCTAGTAATATGCACATATAAAAAGTGTCAAGCCCCACACTCGAAAAATTTTTTGATCTCCATACAAATTTTCAACCCCTATTTCGCCACCTTAGGGGATGAATTTTCAAAAACGCTGAAATTAGTTTTCTTGTATTTTAATAGTATATCTTTTAACGAAGTTTGAAATTCCTAGCTTAAAATAAAACATGAACCCCATACAAACTTTCATCCCCTTTTTAACCCCCTTAGGGGTTGAATTTTTCAAAATCTCTTCTTATCTCTTGTACACATTATAAATGTAACCTGGTGTGCAAATTTCAACTTTCTAGCATTTCTAGTTTCGGCTGATAATAGCAATAGTTGAATAAAAAAATAGCACGCCGGTTTTGATTTATTCGTCAATATTTTTTTGTATTAAACTGTACATCAAAGGTCTCAAAAATGAATTCCTCATGCCCGCTTTATCTGGAATTGATACCAAACTCGAGGTGGTAGGTAAATAGAAGCCGATATGCGGCGTGTAACTTTGGATGCCCCCCTGCCTACCCACCAGGGGGTGGCGGATGGCTACCGGGCTGGATTGGTTTAGCTTTACGTATACTACATCTGTGCCAAGTGAATTCATCCGATACCAAAATTTGCACGTCCCATACATTTGGTGACACTACTTCCGTTACTATAATGGTTCACGCCTACTTTAATTTTTTGACATCTTTTTAAATTACTTTTTTTTTCAGAGAGGGCGCCAGCGATGGCAACGGCGGCGTTGAAGCTCACGGCCACGACCCAAAAGATTATATTCTTCCCGAAAAATATGTTTATGGCGAAGGAGATGAATTTAACTTCTAGAATAAACATAGTTTAAAGAAATACTTATTTGACTGATAGTATTTAGGGTTGGGTAATTATAAGTTTTTCTTTGCATGTATTAAATAGTAGTTGCCTATGTATTTTTACAGTTGGCTAAAACAAAAACAAACTTCCGAATGATCATGGCATGAAATGAAATAGGTATCGAATGGCAGAACCGGACGCTTATGTAGAGTATAGACCTTTATAAAATAAACCATCAACAACAAGTTATGTAAAAAATCTTGCAAAAATAAAATGACTGACGGAAAAAACATGTTTTATTTACACAGCGACAGGTTGTCAGTAGAAAAAGGCGGCAATTAAAAATTTTGGCGCCATGAGTTGACTTCCCTTAGAAAATTTTAATTTCGCGCCTTTTTCTACTGACAAGTTGGGTGTGTTTCAATATCCTAATACAACTCTTTGGTTTCTGTATAATTTGCTTTGCTCATTGGAATAAGAGCGAATAAAATGTCAACCTCGTGTGTGAAACGAAACGTACATTTTGATTGCGTTTTATTATTGCATAGTTAAAACGTGCTTATGCCTCTTTTAAAGTTTTTGATGTCGACTAGTGCAATGGAAAAATAATTATTTATGAATGTTTAAAGCATTATTCATTGGTAAGAATAAAAATTGTTTGATTGATGATCATTGATGATCCCCAAAATGACAGCAACCTCTTTTTGATAATTAAAATATTACCAGGAAAAAACATTTCATATTCATTTCACTGCGCAGTAACAAAACGCGTCTGCTAACAAATTTCATTGTGACAATTTGACAGTCAGACAGATGACAAGTTGTTTTGCTTGCGCGATCGAGTCCACCGTTCTCCGTTGTTAGACAAAAACTATTGTTTCCCGTTACAATTTGTGATGTAAATACCAAACGATGATGCAGTCGACACGCGGCAACAGTGTAAAGGTGATAAATTTGATCGCGACGCTGATATTCAACGCTGCATGTAGCTTCGGCGCGCAAGGTAAGTAGCAGGCAATTATTTAATTGAATCAATTTATTCGGACAGTTATCCTAAGAGCTTCATTCTTTTTAACAGATGATATCCTGTCCTGTAACCCGGCGATGCTGGAACCGTGCCCCGGGGAGCACCAAATATGTAATCAGACTACAAGAATATGTGATTGCTTACCAGATTTCGTAAGAGTAGAGAAGAATTGCGAACCTCCGAGTAATGATTATCCGGCGAAGCATAGCGCTACGGCCGCTGTTGTTACCATATTCACACTAGCCCTAGTCATTTGTGGACTCGTATTAATCGTAAGAAAGTATAATTTAATCGAATATCTCCGACAGAAAATCAACTTGAAGAGAAACGGTGATATAATGTATGAAGATGTAATGATAGGCCAAGACGACCCGCCGTTGACGCCCTAATGCCTTAGCTTGTTCTAGAATATTGTTAAAGCTGAACATTTTATTGACCAAGTTTTTCAATATAATATTAAATTTATAACCGGTTGTGTTAAACTTTATTTTAGGGTTGTACATTCCTATTGGATTTAGTTCATAAATCGTTTCCCTATATAAAGTGAGAACGACTCATATTTTAAAAGTATACAGATTGTGTCATGTGGATCTAAATACATATGCAAACAAAACTAACATGACTGTGATTCGGTCAGTTTGAGTTCTTTGAATGATTCAGCCAATTTAGTACAAGAATTTATTTCTATGAAACTATGTTGCCCAAATGATTTAGTCACATCTTGATTGATTGAGACTATGACATATATCTGATTGTGGTAAAGTATTGTAGAAGCATTAACAAATTCAGTGCCGAAAACCCAACTATCGGGTATTTTATAATTTCATTCCCAGGCCGGACAACCCGATAGTCAGGATCGTGGTACTACTGCTTTATATGACGAAATAGTTGTGGCCTGGCGTGGATGTCTTGTTTGGCTGGGTGGCAACGATTGTGTTAAACATATGCTTTGCTTTGTTGGCAAGTATATAAACACTTTTATCTGGAATATAAGAATGGAGCTTAATGTTTTTCTTATAGCAAACCTAGAATGGTTACAAGAATATATATGTTATTGTAATGTACAGTCAGCATCCATAATATCAGATGCAACAATGCACATAAAGTATCAGCCACCCTGGAGTTATTTTCCAAATAGAGACATAATATCTCATGAGTTTGTGTTTTAAAGTCTGTCAGTCTTATAGTTGTACCATTGCCCACACTGTTAACTGTTCATCGGTAAACCTTATTACAAGAGGCATAAGGTCATGGACAGTTAAGAGTGTTGTTTGTACATTCAGTGACTTACATTTTTTTGTTAAGCTATTAGAGGATATGCTTATACTTTTGATGCATAGTCTGATCCATTACTTTTCAATGTTTACTGTATTACCGTTTGTTTGCTTGGTCAATATGATGAAATCCAGGTGATGTGAGCCATAATAATGAGTATGATGATCTGATTAATATAAAAAGCTTTTTAAGCTTACAACAAAATCAACCAATTTCTGTAAGAAACAACATTTATTCATACCTTCATCCCATGTAGGTAAGGGAACATACCAAATGGTATGGCAAAAAGTGTGTTTATTCTTATACAGGATTTTAACGTTTTGAACGCCACAGACGGCAATTGACGTCAACGCAAAATCGTGACTACGACGCCAAAGACGGCATTCGACGTCGATCGTTTTTTGATGAAAATCTACTGAAAAACACCCCACTTTTAGGTTGGCATTATTTATTCACAAAACTAAATTTTACCCCCGTGGCGTCAGTGGCACGGCAAATGGATGCACCGTTTGGCGTTCAAAAGGTTAAAATAACTGCGCTGTTGGGCTATGGGCAGCTATTACATAATATATGTACATTATTTTCCTAAGTGGGATTGAATGATATTATTCTCATTCTTTCAAGTTGTCTAAGCTAACTCTGCAGCTGCACCAACTTGTCACCGACAGTGTGGAAATTCCTCTATAAATAAATGTCATATTTTTACAGTAACTTGACGTTTATGATTGATGAGTTGATGGGATATATTGATTTTATCAAAACATATGCATGTAATGTTACTATTTGTAAACCAATACTGATAAGCAACAATGTATACTTTAAAAACACGATAACTTGTGACTCATCCAAATATTACCTATTTTTGTTGTCCCCTTGGCTTATTTTCTTGTTAATATAGAGATCATCAAATCATCAAACAAGTATGTAAATCATATCGAAGGCGCCTAGCCTTTCAAAAGATTGCAGTCTGGAGAAATTTCGACCGCTACTGCAGTGATGCCAGTGATCCGGATAGCCTAGTGGTTATGGTGTCTGCCTGCAGAACACACTGTTTCGATCCTAGACCTGGACCCTGGAGCTGGTGGAGGCCTAGGTCACCTTTTCTTTTGTATATGACATCTATCTATAGATATCAGTATGTGAATCTTATAAAATATGTTTTTTTTTCAACCGACGAAAAAAAAAACGGAGGAGGTTCTCAAGTCGACGCGTATATTTTTTTTTTTTTTATGTATGACCACGCATAATTGTGTAAGATAACTAAGATAAGTTAACCTCTTATAGCATTCCATGAATATTTCTTGGAAATTGTATTCAATCTAATTATGATTATTTAAGCTTGTATATGGCATGATAAATTGTATTTTATTTTTATAAGTTATTACGAATTTAGTTGCAGCTGGGCATTCTTATTTAACCGTACCATTTAACTGTTTTATTTAACTTTTGTATCTTTTCGGTGCGGATGGCACGACAGGCGTGTCATCAATGTTTTTAACGTGTGGCGTATGACACGACAGGCGTGCCATCATATTCTATGGCGTAAGGCACGCCTGTCGTGTCATGTGAAATAATTGTTCCCCGCCACAGCCATCGAAAATGGAAGACGCAACGAACCGGTTAACTATTATTTAACTTTTCTATCTTTAACACTCGGTTGGTTGTCACAAAACCGGAAGTATTGCAGTAAAAGGTCGGCAACGCGCATGTTACACCCCTGGAGTTGCAGGCGTCCATAGGCTACGGTGACTGCTTACGATCATTCGGGCCGTATGCTTGTTTGGCACTGACATGGTATAAAAAAAGTAATTGTTACACGCTATGCTTCGTCACAAAATGGACACTTAACGCATTCACTGCTAGGGGGCGTGGCCTAGGAACAAACTTGTATGACGGTGAACGCACATGTGCGTTGGGGGCAGTGAATGTGTTAAATGAGATGTCCAGTAATATTTAAGCTGTATTTTTTTTTTAATTTCGTGCTCATTTTATGCCAAAGACTGATTCTAATTCAATATTTAAAATTACTTTTTTGGTACATAATACTATGATAAATAAAACTATAGTTTAGTTTCCTAAAAAGTTGTATTTCCTGTATATTTAGAATCTGAATCAGTATCACATATTTGTATATTATTATTAATAAGCTTAAGTTACATAAGCTATGCTATGATGACAACTTTACTATATAAATATATTAAAAAACCGAACCGATGTAAAATCGATTCTGCTTGTCCATTTGACATCATTTATTTTTTTATATATGATGTTTTGGTTGGTTGTACCCAAATAAAAAGTATATATAGGTAAGTAATTTAATTTGTAGTTATATATATGATTTTACCGGCTAAATTGTTTGATGTGTTATGAATTTAATATAATACTTTGGAATGTTGATATTATAATACCTAATTGTGTAGTATTTTAGCGTAAGTTTAAAAATGCATCAAAACTCAAGTCTTTCTAAAGTCTATTTCAATAGAACTTGCTAACTATGTAAACAAACAACTTAACTTTGTTGTATCACTGTTTCTCTTTGAATTTTCACACCACCTCATCAAATACCATTGAAACCATACACATATACACTATTGAAACGGTCCGTTCCGTAAAATACACAAATATATAACTGTATCTTGGATATTTCATTAAAAGTTTAAAATGGGTTCATAAGTTAGGTTATTAGGACCTGTTGGAATTACGGTTTTGTTTCTTTTAAATTCTACAATTGTCTATGATGGGTAGTGTTGTAACTAAAGTTTGTGATATAAACCCGCTACACACTACCCAACCCACGCTCTGTACCTACCGCCGCGGTTATAAAATACATCAATACATCATTCTTAAGTACTAATTAGTCTTCTGGTCGTGATTAAACAAATTAAAAATAAGTAACTACTTGTTTTTTACTTTTGGTATTTTATTATTCGATATGGTTTGACATTAGTAAAGTAGTAAGTAGGAGTCTTGCCCATCACTAGTAAATTCATCATATAGAGACAATTTCAATATGGCGGTTTGTTTACATAGTTAGCAAGTTCTATTGAAATAGACTTTATAAATAAATTGGCAAGTTTTCAAAACAAGTGATATACCTAATAATATCATGTTATTTTTTGTTCCACTGTTACTGACAACATTGCTTTGTCAGACTGTTTTTTTAAACACATTATTTATCAGTCGATACTAATGTAGTAGAATAGTATACCTACTAAATAAACAATTATATTTGGCGTCTGGTTTTTTCCACATTTTAAACCAGATAATATCTGTATAAAACACCAATACTCAATTCTGAGAATCATAATATGTAAAGTTACAAATGTCTTAATCTTAACCTAACAACACAAAAACTATACACAAAATTCGCCCCGCGCCCCTCCAGATGCAAAGGAGCCCATCACGCTTGCCGCGTTGCCACGTTGAACCGCGATGGACAACCTTTTGCACAAGGAATGACCACCCTCTCTCAAACCAGTAAAAATATGTAAAGTAGATGAATATGTTAGTAAAGATTTTTCCTTGTTCGATAGTTGACCTCTAGAGGGCGATCAACTATTTGACCGACAGTTTCGAGTGTCCTTTGCGTTACTCAAAACGTCTCTGGAAGTCTGGAGTTACCAAGAAATCGGGCTTCTAATATACCTATACCTACATAGTTTTTGTTTAGGTAGGGTAATTCGTCAATTACTGGCCACTGCATAATAACTGGCCACCTTATATTAAAAATGAATTCTATTCATCTATAAACAGAATTTATTTTAGTATTAGGTGGCTAGTTATTGAAGGGTGGCCAGTTATTGACACCTTATACTAAAATGAATTCTGTTTGTAGGTGAATAGTATCATTTTTACTATAAGGTGTGGCCAGTTAATTGACGATTTTCCCTATTAAGTTTAACAGTTTGAATGTTTTAACATACACCATAAACTGAAACATAAAACCATTATTTAAAAGGTGACATTTTACAACGAAGCTTAAAAGTTGTGGACATATTCGTGTTGGTCAAAAAGCTGCTTTTTCCGCCTACATGTTCCCTTGATTTGCAACTACTACAAAATTATTATTTATTATATTCATAATAATTAGGTAGTGAAAGAATATAGATTTTAATTAAGTGCATGTCTAAATTGCTAGTGTATGATTTTATTCCTAAATTAAGAGGATTTAATAATTAATTGCTTCGAATGGAATCTAATTAATCATTGAATTATTCCTTGTTTTTTTTATATGACAGATATCAAAACGACAGTCTTTTAACGATATTGTTTCAAGCAAGTAGCAGAACCCCTAGTGTAAATTTGATTCTATAGCGTGACAAGCGTTCGCGTTTGAGTTTTGTCTATTTCTGTATGGGATTTTGAACAGCGCGCCAAGCGGGACGTTTTGGAAACTCAAAATCCCATACAAAATGACACTTAACGCAAACGCGTACGTCACGTCACGCTATCGAATGAAATTTGCAATAGCGTACAGGTTGGCCGGTCGAAGTATTTTGCTTAAGGGGCCCACTGATTAACAGTCCGCCGGCCGGTATCGGCCTGTCAGTTGTTCGGAACTGTCAAAATTTTGTTCTAACTGACAGGCCGGATACCGTCCGGCGGACTGTTAATCAGTGGGCCCCTTTAGGTTTGTCATTGGCTAATGGAACTGTCATTATAATATATTTGATGCATAATATAATTCAGCATAGTAGTTTTTGAGACAACTGAGCTACCAATGCTCCGTTCGAAATCGAAATTTTCAATATGATTTTTCCCTTTTGTATGAATTTAGTTGGTCAGTGTCTATCTTGCCTTAAAAATTATTCCAAGTAAGGCGTTTATGTAATGTAACAAATTATATATTTTTAAATAAATACTCTGTGATAATGTAATTGTTGTTTATTTCATTACTCCCCATATTAATCTTTAAAATTGTTACCTTATAATTTAATTTTGTATCAAGCAGAAACGTCCGAACGATGTTATTAAGCTTAGAAATAAATGAAAAGTGGAAAAATTCACTGTCTTGAGTGGGATTTGAACCCACGACCTTTGGTTCACTAGTACATTGCTCTGCCATCTGGCGGTCTAGCATGAGTTGCGTTCTCGCGCGCGACTGCATACATCTAGCGCGACTTCAAGTATCGACTCGCGCGCGAGAACACCTCATGCTAGACCGCCGGAGCTACCAAGAACGTACCCCACAGTCATCATCATCATCAGCCCGTTGCAGTCCACTGCTAGGCATAGGCCTCTCCCAAGGTACGCCACAGACCCACCCACAGTACAGCAGCGTAATTTCAAAATTAGCAATCAAACTTTTTTTGCGTTCCTCTTGTCTAATGAGTGTATTTGCCTATAGAGTAATGGCCACCTATTAGTAACTGGCCACCTATTAGTAACTGGCCACCCTAAAAAAAAGAATTCTATTCACATATAAACAGAATCATTTTAGTATAAGGTGGCTAGTTATTGAAGGCGGGCCAGTTATTGATACCTTATACTAAAATGAATTCTGTTTATAGGTGAATAGAATTTCTTTTTAGTTTAGAGTGGCCAATTATTGGCCGGTGGCTAGTTACTGGCGAGTTACCCTACTTACTATTATTCTATCTATATTTAATTGTTCAGTCTTCAAAATCATAAATCTCTGTAACTATTGTAGCAGGTCCCTTATAAGTGGCGTGGTGTGGTAGGTGGTGAGGAATTTCATGCCGTTGCTGGCTGCCAGCACAAGTACTGTGATCGTCATTGGGCAGCCATAGAGAACTGAAATAAAAGTTTACTATGTTAATATAGGTACATTTTTATACAGCAACATTAGTAAAATCATAAATGTACAGTCAGCATAATCATTAGCTTATAGGAGTACTAAGCTAATAGTTTGACTGATTGTACCTTGTCTTTAAAAATACAAAAAAGCGGCCAAGTGCGAGTCGGACTCGCCCATGAAGGGTTCCGTAGCAACAAGTAACATAATAAAATTGCGGTTTACGATTTATGACGTATTAAAAATAACTACTTACTAGATTTCGTTCAAACCAATTTTCGGTGGAAGTTTGCATGGTAATGTACATCATATATTTTTTTTAGTTTGATCGTTCTCTTATTTTAGAAGTTACGGGGGGGGGGGGGGGGGGGGGGGCGGACACACATTTTACCACTTTGGAAGTGTCTCTCGCGCAAACTATTCAGTTTAGAAAAAAATGATATTCTAAACCTCAATATGTGACGTTCCACGGGAAAAGGTACCTTATGAGGGTTTCTAGTTTCGGAGATATTAAATGTTTTGTAAAGAGGTGAAAAAATGCTCAATTTTTTTTTATTGTGTGATCTGAAACCTTAATGCCTAACGTTTGTTTACCTGTTTTTATTTTTGTTATAAGTTAGTTATAAGCCTAGTAATGTCGTCTCAGAGTTTAGTAGAAAAGGTACCTTATGGAAAAATGATTGAAAATTCCCAAAAAAACTAGTCAATACGGGAAAAGAAGTTTGGTAGAGAACTGTATTAGCATTCTGCAAAACTAATTTGATAATTTCAGTTCTGGTTGGGGCGCCTCGCAAATATTATAACCGTACATAGACCGACATCACAAATCCAAGTAGACTGCTTTATACCAAAGTTACTCTCGTCAAGTCTTTCTTAACTAGAATAATCTTCATTTGGTTTGGTCGCATGCAGTAAATCAGCCATTGGTTTGCTGAAAAATGCCAATACCCGACGCATTACCTTATGGAATATCTGAGGTCATTGAACCTCAATGCCGCTTATCTTCAATAGCAACCGAAATATATTATTGATAAGAAATAGACGATTTATACCATCTTAACCCCAAAATATTATTAGTTTATCCTAACTGTTCCATCATCATCATGCCTCATCATGTAACTTGACCACAAGGTACCTTTTCATTACATACAAATTATTGGTCTTTTTTAAGATTATTATGACGAAGAACTAATTAAATTGGGGGCAGTTTAATGTAAATAAATATTTTCTATTCATAAAAGATAAACTATAATATGATTGATATTTTGTAGTGATGTATTATTAGATTTATTTCCATAAGGTACCTTTTCGTAAATGTATGGAGCAAATACTGTTATTGTTATGTAAGTTTAAAGTGGCATAAGGGGTTAAATATAGTATTTAGTTGGGGTTTTAGGATTTATTTCATTTGAATGACAGAATTTCTTTCATATGTGCTCAGAAAAATTGATTGTGTGTCACATTAAAAGTAAAAATATTCAATTTTGTGATTTTATATGAAAATGTCAGAAAATACATTTTCACCTCTAAATCGGTATTGTTTTTTGCTTAAACTGTCTGTCAGTGTCGTTTTCTAATAGATAAAATTTAAATCTTGAGAGCTCATTGCAATCAATCGTGAAAATGAAATAAAACTTTATTTTCAAGAGATTGGTTAGTATACACATAAATCAGTCGATATCAAAAGTTGCTATTTGCATTACAGAACAAGTCGCAATATTTTTTTAATCTCAGATATATAAGGCATTATTATTTGTAGTCAACTATGTAACTTACTTCAGGAACATAGTTTTTTAGGCGGCTAAACTTAAAACTTCTCTATCGTAAAGTTGCTCATTTCACAACATTATTTTCAAAAAATCATATCTCTGTAACTACGCAACCTAGAAGGTTGATCTTTTGTGTTATCGATAGCTTATTTATTGTAGATTACTGGGGTATGCATAACTCCATACCCGCCATAAGGTACCTTTGACCGTGGGACGTCACATATCATTTTTGAAGACCTATCCAAGGATACCCCACACATATGGGTTTCATGAAAACAAAATGTTGAGTTTCAGTTCTAAGTATGGGGAACCCCCAAAATTTATTGTTTTTTTTTTCTATTTTTGTGTGAAAATCTTAATGCGGTTCACAGAATACATCTACTTACCAAGTTTCAACAGTATAGTTCTTATAAATTTCGGAAAAAAGTGGCTGTGACATACGGACGGACAGACAGACAGACATGACGAATCCATAAGGATTCCGTTTTTTGCCACGGAACCCTAAAAATTGTCACTTCTAGGGATTGACAGGGCAAGCTATTCTGGCGCCATCTGCTAAATACTTCGACCGGTCAACCCTACTGACACAAGCACTAGTTGTTGCAGAAGCAAATACCAACTCGTCTTCTTGAAAGGAGAAATATATGTACCTTAGGGTGGTATTCCATATGTACAGTATCTTTGTTCAATGTCATTGCGTCTCACTCTCTCATTGAGCAAAATGTGAGACTAAATATACATTGGACAGGTCAGGAATTGACACAGGTACTAGTTTTTACAAAACCGATTCCCGTGACTTAGGCCCACTTGCACCATTCCACTAACCTGGGGTTAACCGGTTAAACCTGGAGTTACCATGGTTACCAGTACAATTTGACACTGGGTTGACGGGTTAGTGGGATGGTGCAAGTGGGCCTTTGTGATTTAAGTAGATGTAGGGGAAATGTAACTTACCAATAAATGTATTAAGGTGCACAGCGAAACTATACACAAATACCAATCCATAGTGGAAAGCTCTGGTTTCTGCAACAGGATCTGAGCCCCACACCAGCATGGGAAGGGTTAATAGTATGCTCACATTGGCCAGTGAGAATGCTTTTAGTAAAGATGAGAATCGGACTGGAAATAGAAAAAAAAAAACGTTATAAACCCCCAAAAATAAGTTTCATCTGTACCCCTGTACATTTCATTCGATAGTGTCGTGACTTACGCGTTTGCGTTACGTCTAAAGAGGCCCACTGATTAACAGTCCGCCGGACGGTATCGGCCTGTCAGTTGTTCGGAACTGTCAAAAGTTTGTTCTAACTGACAGGCCGATACCGTCCGGCAGACTGTTAATCAGTGGGCCCCTTAATTTTGTATGGAATTTCGAGTTTCCAACACGTCCCGCTTGGCGCGCCGTTCAAAATCCCATACAAAATGAGACAACACAAACGCGTACGTCCGTCACGCTATCGAATGAAAGGACCATGGGCAACTTTGTATGGAGTCTGGACAATCGGGACCAATAACCAACAGAAATGAGAGTTAGGTCATTAAATAGGTATTTTTATGTACTTCATTTTGTCATATGGTCACCAAGCGGAATTCCATTGCAGAACTGAGATATTGGTATTTTAGTCAAAATGTCGTCACCCTTATTACCTAGGCAATAGAGTCCTAGTAAGTAAATAATTGGTGCAGGGTAGATATTCGCGCACCGACGGGCGAGCGCGGCGAATGGTTTGCCGCGCTCACCCAGCGATGGACTCTATTGTCTAGGTAATAAGGGCGACGACATTTTGACTAAAATATCAATATCTCAGTTCTGCAATGGAATTCCGCTTGGTGACCATATAACGAAATGAAGTACATAAAAATACCAATTTAATGACCTAATTCTCATTTCTGTTGGTTATTGGTCCAGACTGTCCAGACTCCATACAAAGTTGCCCATGGTCCTTTCATTCGATAGCGTGACGGACGTACGCGTTTGTGTTGTCTTATCTTAGTTTTGCAATGGAATGGGGTTGGGCGGTGGAAGTTTTTAGCAGATGGCGCCATCATAGCTTGCCCTGTGAATCCCTATAATTGTGTCAAATTTTTGTTTTTTTAATACACTGGATGCCAGTCCCTTAAGCCAAATCTCATAGAAAAAGGGGCAAGCTATGATGGCACCATCTATGCAAACCTTTGACAGTTGCCAACCCCATTCTGCTTGGTGCCCATAGAACGAAATGAAGTAAATAGAAATACCTATCTAATGACATCGATCTCAACTCTGTTGGTATTGGGACCATTTTGACGCATAGTCCTTTACACTAGGGATTCAGAAGTTCAGAACAATTCTAACAAAACTAGGTTAAAGAAGTTCTTATGCCACCAGATCAACCTGATGTATAGATGTAGTGCATAATTATTTTCCTTCGTATTTTCACGGAAAAGTACGAACGTGTCTTGCTATTTCACTCAGTCTCGGTACAAAAGTACTGAAGTTGGCTAAAGTAGCAAGTAAAATACGAATGTTTCCGAGAAAATACGATGGAAAACAATTATGCACTACATGCCAAATTTCAGACCAATCAGACAGCTGATCTTTCTTTTTTTAAGATTTCATTTACAGATACGTACAATCACGGCAAGTTAAATTTTTCATGTTAAAATTGACCTTATGGTACCTTTTTTATATGGAATCTACTTATAAATAAAAAAACCGGGCAAGTGCGAGTCGGACTCGCGCACGGAGGGTTCCGTACCATAATGCAAAAAACGGCAAAAAAAAAACGGTCACCCATCCAAGTACTGACCCCGCCCGACGTTGCTTAACTTCGGTCAAAAATCACGTTTGTTGTATGGGAGCCCCATTTAAATCTTTATTTTATTCTGTTTTTAGTATTTGTTGTTATAGCGGCAACAGAAATACATCATCTGTGAAAATTTCAATGGTTCGTGAGATACAGCCTGGTGACAGACAGACGGACGGACGAACGGACGGACGGACGGACAGCGGAGTCTTAGTAATAGGGTCCCGTTTTACCCTTTGGGTACGGAACCCTAAAAAGCTTGAATTAAAAATTAATGGATTCTTACCTTCATTCTGCGAAATGAAAGGCTTCAGCATTTTCATGGCGAAGTGCACCGTCAGTATGAATGCGGTGACACCTGAAATTACAAACATAGATGTTTAGGACCACTAACGAAATGTAAGGTGCATAGGGATAATTACGACAGGTTTATTGGCTGTGTGCCAATGCCAAGTGTGCGGCGGCGAAACGAGAAATTTTGTAGCACTGTCTTCTGTCTGTAGTTTTGTCCAGCCAAGAACTTTTTAATCGTCAGATATTTTTTAATCTTCTCCAATGTTTCCAAGTATTGCAAGGTCATCCCGATGCTGACCATCTAAATACAGATGTTTTGTTTTTGTATAGCCTCTTCTTCTGAACTTTGAACTGTGTGCTTGGATTGATTTTTAAATGAAGTCTCGTAGTTCAGTGTGCCTGTTGGCAAAGGCCTCCTCCAACTCTTCCCAGTATTTCCTCTGCCTGGCCAGTCTTGTCCAGAATGGTCCTACAGTAGTTATTATGTCATCCTCCCATCGTTTGAGTTGTGGGCCTCTAGATCTTGACCCGTCTCAGTTTATCAGTTTATCAGTTTATTTATCTCTTCTTCTCTCTTGCACAGTAATACAGATGTAGTGCATAATTATTTTCCATCGTATTTTCACGGAAACGTACAAACGTATCTTGCTATTTCAGTCAGTCTCGGTACAAAAACAATTATGCACTCATTGACGTATATATCTCAGGATTGGCCTTACGGGCAATAAGAATGGGGTATGAATGGGGTGTGCCAGTACAGCGGTGTGACATCGCTACAACGCGATTGGTTGATGAGTTCACATCACGCGCGCGATTGGTCGCAACTAGTTGCGTTAGGCTTCTAGATTGGCTCGAATTCGTGAATGACACCGCTGAACTATAGTGTAAATAACATTATTTGCGGTATTTGACGTCTGTCACTCACAACAGCAATACTACGTAAAATGTTTTGCACATCGAAATCACAAAGGAAAACAACTGCACTGCGAACGTTTACGTTCTACGTCTTTTTTTTTTAATTTTAGGGTTGGCCGGACACCACCGTTATGAATCGGTAGTCGTCTAAGTAAATCGATATGAATTTTTCATTTTTCTTTTAATAAAAATAAGGAAAAGGTGGATAATTAACTGTAAATATGGATATATTTATCATCACTTCGATATGGTGCTGCTGAGTGCCTCTCCCTGTGGGCTCACTAAGCTGATAGGTATTTGTGAACGGTACGCGAATAGTCATGGTTTAAAATACAATGTTAAAAAGAGCGAATGTATGGTCTTTAAGGTTAGAAACAAATGCCCATGCGATATCCCACCTATAACACTATACGGGGAGGTACTCACTGTAGTATCACAATTCAAGTATCTCGGACATATTGTGACATCTGACCTTAAAGACGATACAGATATTGAACGCGAACGAAGAGCATTGTCTATTAGAGCTAATATGATCGCCCGTAGGTTCGCTAAATGCTCTAAACAGGTCAAGGTCACTCTTTTCAGAGCGTACTGTACTTCTCTATATACTAGCGGCCTATGGGCGAACTACACAGCAACACGGTACAATGCTCTTCGAGTACAGTTCAATAACGCTTTCAGGGTACTGATGGGGCTGCCGCGATACTGTAGTGCATCAGGGATGTTTGCCGAGGCGCGGGTTGACTGTTTCTACGCGAGTATGCGCAAGCGATGTACATCCCTGGTGCGCCGGATCCGCGCCAGTACCAACAGTATTCTGAAAATGATCTCGGAACGTGTAGACTGTGTATATCTCAACAATGGCTGTGCTATACACCTAAACCAAAATGTAAAATACGTACACTGATACCTGATAACTTGTGAGGCGAACCAAATAAGAAAGCGCAGTAATTGAAATTAATCGAAGTGACATTTTATCAATATTTTGACATTTTTTATTAATTAACATTATTAACTTTAATTTGTAATTTAATGCTCTAATATTTATTTTCATTTAATCAAGTCGTTATTATTATATTTTATTTTGATTTAATTTCATTTCTTTTTAATTTCAATTAATTTATTTTTCTCTGACATGGTATAGAATATAGATCATAAAACTAACAATATTTTATAAGTCATAGTCGTAAGTACTAACAAAAATGATCTCAGTTGGTCTTTGAATAAATGATAATAAAAAAAAAAAAAAAATTAACAGACAACAAATTTGACACAGAAATAACATAAATAAACTTTAAAATAGATCCCCAGTTAGTTTCAATTTTGACAATGGGTGCGACCTACTCGGTCGGTGTATTAAATACACCGACCGACCGGTAGCTTGCGGGAAAACCATATAATTCTAGCTTTATTTAAATCTCAAATAAAAATTCATTATACGTCACAATTCGATACCTCAGTCTACGTGCCATCCAATCGTAATCGCTTGCTGTGACAATCGATTTGCGTTAGTTACATCTCTATATACGTCAGTCATAATGTGTCAAATACCGCAAATAATGTTATTTACACTATAGTACCATTTTTAGTGCCCGTAAGTAAGGCCAGTCCTTATAATACGTCAACATATGCACTACCTCTGTAGTGGATTAGCAACAGACTGCTTGGATAAGCAGTTCAGTCTTCTGAGTATGTGTCGGATCCAACACAATTTTCTTTGGATTATAGCTAGAATGACGACTTGTAATTTGAATCCTGGTATGTTTTAGTAATGTAATATGGACCAGATTAGTGCAAAATAAGGCAGAGTGGAGAAGATTGGGGGAGGCCTTTGCCCAAAGGCACACAGAATCGGTTATCGTAGATTAAGGAAAACTATCGATATAGTATAAAATGTATTTCTGATATAAGGCTATAAATATAAATGTTTTAGTAAACATACCAGCGAATGTAGAAATGAACTGTATGTAGAAGTGTTTCTCCCAAATGAACAGGTCTCTCTCATCGCGTTCCTCTGGTTGCCAACCGCTACATTGTCGCTGCCACCATTGCGGTGCTTCCCATCGAATGGATAAAGGTCTGAAACATTAGTATTTTAGGTGAAACATCATTTTAGTAATGTTAATAAGGCCTAGCCTAGATTCCCCTTTGGGTTGGAAGGTCAGATGGCAGTCGCTTTCATAAAAACTAGTGCCTACGTCAAATCATGGGATTAGTTGTCAAGCGGACCCCAGACTCCCACGAGCCGTGGCAAAATTCCGGGATAACGCGAGGAAGAAGAGAAGATCATTTTAGTAATGTTGTGACGTAAGTGGCTTGCCTAGCATTACATTGATAAGCAAAGCATAGACTAGCAAGAAATTGCATGCAATTTACGTTATATTGCCGACTACTACGGTAAACTGCATTCAAAAGTTTGATTAATTATTATTAATTAGTTTAGTTAGTTATTAAGCTAATTAAGAATGTAAATTGCAGTGCCCTTGCAGGGCTCATAGCTGATCTTGTTTGACTTGTTTTGATGTACCACCTTATGTAATGTACCTATGAAAGCAATAAATTACTGAATACTGATCAGATATCGCTATTAGGGAATGCAAATCGGTTATTTTCGGTTATTTTTTGTATGGAAATTATCAGTTATTAACCGATTTCGGTTAATAACCGATAATTACCATACAAAAAATAACCGAAAATAACCGATTTGCATTCCCTAATCGCTATATAATGAAAATTGCATGCAAGTTCTTGCTAGTCTAAACCTTGCTTTACATGTATAAATATGTTTTAATATGGGTACTACAGTGGCGGATTTGCAGTCTTTGCCGCCCTAAGCCCCAGGCCCTGTAGCCGCCCCTTTTTCAGCACCCATAATATTGACTACATTTTAAGTTATTTCTTGTTATCATCATTGAAGTTATTGTCACAATTTGCCGCTCCTAATATCTTGCCGCCCTAGGCCCGGGCCTACTTGGCTTTAGGGCAAATCCACCACTGCTATATTAGTTTAAAAAATACTTACAAATGTGTAATATTTAATGTAGTATTGTTTGTCTGTATGCCGCATGCTGTGTTGACCACAATGTTGAACAGACTATCACTCCGCCATAGTCCGTATGTTTCTATCATTATCAGGATGATGAATAGCTTCCAATATGCCTGGAAGTATATGAAAATAATGTATAAGAAATTGAGCAGTGTAAGTTTATGACTCACATGAACCCGCTGCCAAAAACCCGCTCCTATAATTTGTTGCTCTCATTTTAAAACAACATGTTTAAATTACATGAAACTTGACAGGAACATTAACATAACTTATATCTGTCTGGTACTAGTTTTCATTGCTAGAAAGAGTAATAGAAAGAAATTGGACTTAATAAATGTTTAACATACAAAAACATTCTTAGCAGGTATCAATATTATCATGAGAAGATAAACAACAACTTTGTAAAACAAATAATTATTATTTGAACTGTAACTCCAGATTGGAACTGACTACATAATTATATTACAGCTATATTATAGCTAGTAAGGTATTAATGCTTTAGTTTGCCACAAATAAGTAAGTAATAAAATATTAAATCTGAAAGGACAAACACAAAAACATGGACCAGATTAGTTCATAATAAGGAAGAGTGGAGAAGATTGGGGGAGGCCTTTGCCCAAAGGCACACAGAAGCGGTTACCATAGAATGTAGATTAAGAAAAACTGTAGATATAGTATAAAAAAAATTTACCTTTGAAATAAGGCTATAAATAAATAAAATATTAAATACACTGTTACCTTAAACTCTGTATTGTACAGCACATGTCTCTGAGCTTCCTTCGATACCAGCACTAGGTCAATCATAACAATCACTGGATCATATTCTATATATTTGTCCACGATTCCGTTGCATTTATCCTAAAACAAAAAACAAATTACATCACAAAAAAAATTCAAAAACCAATAAGTATTTCTGGCCCTGCGAGCTGCGGTTGATACGGGTCTCAGTCTTCAGACACCAAAGGCTAGGAAAGAAATACCAGAGAAACAAATATTGGTGTCTGGCAACCTTTAGGTAGCGGCGTTTCTTTGCCCAGAGTCTAAGCTTAGCCCTGCAAAGAGGTACTGCGGCCAGTGTCTTGGGAACAATACCTCGGGCAACACTAAATAAGGTTAGGCGACGATTATTTATTACGATTTTTTTTGTGATTTTGTGTTCGATTTTAGTTCGTATGTAAAGATTTTATGTTTAGTAAAGGAGTGATCTCATTCGGATAGTTATAACATTTAAATAAACTGTATTATTCCGTTTTATTAAGCTATTTGTGATGGTAAATAGCCGAAAACATTGAATTTACTTACGCATTTGGTCAGCTTCAAAACAGACGGCCCATAAGTTTTGTATAAGGCCGCAGATGCCTCTCCACAATTAACGCATTTATAGGGTTTATTCACGGCCATTTTTAACTATTCATTCTGTGTAAATTTAAGATACAAACTCAGTTTATGCGATACGAGATCACTCCACAAATTTTGACATTTTGACTTCTGACAGACAACCGATAAATGTTCGAAAACCACAACTCAATTTACAAATTGTTAAGTTTTTTTTTCTTTGAGTTTATTAAAGTCTTTAATAAAGCTGAACTGAAAATGACTTTTATAGTTTGTCAAAGGACTGTCTCATTTCAATCCTAGACAGAGAGAATCATACTTTCTTTGTCTTACACTAGTACTAGCACCCAAAAGGAAAAGATGAGTATAGTTTTCCTGGTTCTTACTGACTGACAAATTGGTTTGACCAACTATATTTCTAAATATTTCATTTTATTTTAATTTGTAGCTTTTAATCACATTGGTGTTTTATTTAGTATATAAGTAATCAGAAATAATGTTAATGACAAAGCAAGGTTTCTAAACGTGTCATTTTCAAATTGACATCCCGTCTTGCGTTTTGATTCTGCACCGAGCGTTTGAAAACTCTTATTGGGTGGCCGGTTATTTGAAACTTTCGAAACGGGTAGAAACAAGTAGAAATAAGCAATAATAAATACAGAAGGTCGTAAAACTGCGGTATTATGTTTCGGTGCCAATGTGCAATGTTATTTAATCTAATTATAACATACTTACTTAATCCGATAAACAGCTGCCAGACACCTGGCTCTTATAATACATTGTAAGGTTTCTTCGCTCTTGTCGTAAAAAAAATGCGAATCGCATCCAAGTTTCGCGTTCAAAGATGCGTGTGGAAGGCTATTAAGATCATGCATGTTTTCACTTGGTTTGCACGCAGTTTCGCATACCAGCTAGCGATCGAAAAGCACCAATACATGTGAAAAGCACCAAAATTGGTGCCTTTTCTTATCGCTAATAATAGCGTTAGAATCCCGAGTACCCCAATAACCTAGTTTTTCACATCGCTACCGTCCGTCTTAAAAAATCTTGCCGCTCAAATGGAGGCCCGTTCGTCCGAATCGTGTTGTGCGTTCCTATTGGCGAAGCGAATGTTCACTGGTTTCCCGTAATGGCCTCTCCAAAATTACCGATATAGTACCTACGCGGTTTGCAACACATAGGGCCACTTGATCGACCGAGTGAATTCGTTGCACGTCCTTAGCCGGCAATGATTTAAAATCGCATATACCATGTGTTACTACATTGAATAATTTTACGGTTTAGACTCACTTGTTTTTAGTCACTCGCGCGACATGTTTCGGAGAGCCTAGGTCTCCTTTCTCAAGCACTAAAACAGTGCGAGCAGCGTTCACGACGGCCGTGTATCGCTTACTCGGAAAGGAGACCTAGGCTCTCCGAAACATGTCGCACGAGTGACTAAAAACAAGTGAGTCTAAACCGTAAAATTATTCAATGTTAGTATATCTCACAACAGTTTAAATTCCATGTGTTACTACGTTTGTAGAAGGAGATTTTTTTCAAAAATGAATCGCGGGCTTGACTTTACCCGTTCTTGTTCAAAATTAGGAAGCGAAGTTTTTTTAATTATACCCGTATGCCACTAGTAGGTACTTAATCGGAAACAACACATTGCAATTGTTTTTCTGAACCCTCGGTTCGCTAAGCTATTGGAACGACCACTAGGTGTAGCGTTCGTAAATATTACATTAAATATTATATAATAGTAAGTAGCATATTTTTCATATAAAGTGTATGCCATAAACATGATTGAGCGATTTCAACCGACTTTTCTACAAGGATGAACACAGCTTTTTGCTTTATTTCGCGCCATTGGACGCCAATGCACGAAAATATATTATAAAATATGTGAATGTTTGTATTTTATGAATATTTGTTCGCCCATCACCACAGACCATTTATTGCCGTCGTATTTTTTAAAAGAGCATTTCTTACTAATGCTCGAACAGCCCATAGCACGCAAGTGTGGCATTGGGACTGCGTCCCTTATCCAGAGGACTACATTTCAAAATATGAAACAATTCAAGGAATTTACCTTCTTGGCAAATTTCACCTAAAGCGGTTCAGTTATTTAGCCATGAAAAAGCGACAAACAGGCAGACAGAATTACTTACACATTATAATAGTTATTAGTACAGTTCTAATGGGATTTATAGCCATAAAGCTGATTATTTTTGACTGGTATTGTTACTACTTGGCTTGGCACCGACTTCAAACATATCAGTTGGTAACGCATAGACTTAAAAAAGGATAATAATTTATTTCATCCTTTTTGAAGTCGGTTTTCTTTGTTTTGTAAAAAGTTTTTATTTTCCATTTTTAGTTTTAACACATTGTTAAGAGCGCGACGCATGAATGAGAAACAAGATCATGTTTACTTAACTCTAAATTCGTGTACCTATTACTTTAATAGATAATCAGGAATTTTCTCGAGTCTGTCTGGGAAATTATAATTCCTGTCACTACACTAAATCCATCCTCCGCCCCGCCACTGACCCAATCCCTCAACCCCCCGATCACTCAACCTCACAGCGCATAATCAACTGATCACTAAACCCCTCGACCCTGAACCAGCAACCCTTCAACCGACATTCCCCGACCCATTAATCCCTGACCCCTTAACTCCTAACCCTAAACCCCGATCAATAGCCTTACCACGAGTTTGAAATTGATATATTCGCTAGCGTGTGTGTAACTTACTTTCTATGGATCTTGCTCGTACCGGCATATTAGTGCGAGCGAGATGCATAAAAAGTAAGTTACGAAGACGTTAGCGAATATGTCAATGTCAAACTTGTGGTAAGGCTACTGACCGGGGCTATACAGAATACAGAATACAGAATACAGATATTTATTGGTAAAAATAAAAGTACATTTTACAAGTCAGAATAAAATACAAATTATACAAGTAATAAAACAATTATAGTTCAATAAAATAACAATAACTAACAATCATAATTTTCGTTTCACAGTGTTGGGTCAATGATCTTTGGTTAAGGTTATACACATAAACTCATCAATTGAGTAGCATGCGTGTTCAATAAGCAATAATTTAAGATTATTTTTGAAAATTGAGTCACTATTCGAGTCCTTTAATGTAGGCGGGAGTGAATTGTACAGCTTTGGTCCGATTACACTAAGCGACCGTCGCGACTTAGCGAGTCGGCAACTCGGAGCAACCAGTAAGGGAGGTCTGCGGGGCGGCCGGTCACAGGTACGTATAGATGCATTAGTTTTATACGTATGTATATTTGCTCTGACGTACATACAAGCCGACAGGACAAATATACAAGGTAAAGTTAATATTTTATGCTTTTTAAATAGCATTTTTGCTGGGTGGTCAGGGAGTTTACCGTCGATTATGCGGACAGCACGTTTCTGCATTCTAAACACCCTATCGCGTTCAGCGGCTGTGGCCCAGAGCTCAACACCATGTGTAAGGATCGAATGGAAATATCCGTAATACGCTGTTTTGAGATTGTCAGCAGTTAGACTGGGTGCTAACCTGGACAGTGCATAGCAGGCTGAGGCCAGTCTGTTGCAGGTCGACAGGATATGGGGACCCCAAGTCAACCCAGCATCTATTTCAAAACCGAGATATTTAACTGTATCAATCTGAGGGATTTGGGTGTTATTAAGTACAATATTTAATTTTGTTTTAATCGTGTTTCTTAACTGGAAGTGGACAATATTCGTTTTATCCAAGTTTAATAACATGCCGTTAGCATTAAACCACTTGACAAGATGGTTTATTACATAATTAAGTTTGGTTTTTAATGTTTCAAAATCATCCGCATGTACAATCACACAAGTATCATCAGCGAACATGATATATTCGGAGCCAGGGCAAGCGCTCGTGATGTCATTTACGAGGATCAGAAATAAGTTATTACCAGCAATTGATCCTTGAGGAACTGCACTGTCACCTATTGCTTCTAGGCTTGACCTCGAGTTATGTACATACGTGCATTGTTTTCGGTTATTTAGAAAAGATGCAATCGTTTTATGAAATACACCACTAATCCCATACTGTATTGTCATACCATACCATACCATACCATACCATATTGTCAATCTCATGGTAAGGCTACAGTTGCAGTACATCAAATTGGTGGTTTTCGGAAGCAAATGCTCGAGTCACTTTAGAAAACACCGAAATCAATCTACACGTGCCTTTAAAAATTGAGGAGTTCCCTCAATTCCTCATGGATTCCATCATCAGACCAGAACCAAAAATAATACGGAAACACCTTGGAGGTAACTTATTCCAAACAAAAAAAGAATTACTCAAATCGGATCACAGGTAATAATCAGGAGTAATCGCTGAACACACTAGGTACATTTAAAAAAATCATCATCATTATCATCATCATCAGGTCTACCTCATCAAATTGGTGGTTTTCGGGAGAAAATGCTCGAGTTGCTTAAGAAAACACCCAAATCACCTTTGAGGAAGGAAAAATTGAGGAGTTCCCTCAATTCCTCATGGATCCCAACATCAGAACAGAACCAAATTAATATGGGACCAACTTGGAGGTAGCTCCTTTCAAACAAAAAAAGAATTAGGTACTCAAATCGGACTACGGATGTCGGAGTAATCGGTGAACGTACTTAAAAAAAATAACCACAACCGGATACAGAACCTCCTCCTTCTATAAAATTGAAGTCGGTTAAAAACTACAAATATTAATAAAATTGGTAAGAGTTAAAGTTTACCACGAAATGGTCTCGCCTCAGCATAATACTGTCCGCCTGTGCCTGCGCCTGTGGCCTTATAGTTCCCACTGCCCACGCTGGCCCAATGGGTTGGTGTCTCTGTCTTCACATTTGGTACCTACACCAGGCGTGGCTCACTCCGCTATTTCGTCGCTTTTCTGCAGGTAGCTAACATCCGTTCCACACCAATTTTGGTGGCTAGCCATAAGCGGCGCGTGGCGCTGTCGCCACCTAGCGGCCATATATATCCTGATCGTAACAGACGCGTTTTGTTAGAGAGTGAGTCTTCTGTACCTAGTACTATTATTTATTCTGTGCCTACACGTATAATTTTCTTTCGAAGATTTAAGTACTTACCTATTAGATGCAGGTTTCCTCACAATATTTTCCTCTGCCGAAAAGCTAGTGATCAAATCATATACCGCACATAAGTTCCGAAAAACTCATTGGTACGAGCCAGTATTTGAACCCGTGACCTCCGGATTGAAAGTCGGACGTTAGCTTCATTCGTCCAAAACACCTCTACATTTCTACAAAATGTTACAAATATTAACATTACCGCATTCAATGCTAATTATGGTATAAAGCAAACCTCTGAACTAAGTGAGTGGGTTTCAACAACATAAATTTCCTTTAAACAAATTAAACAAAAACAAACTTAGGCCTGACTTATTACAAACTCCAACAGAATTACATCGCGAGTGCACAGCGAAGAGAGAAAAGTAGTATTTCATATGGGTAGGTGTAGGTATACAGAGTGGTGTAGCTAGGCGTGGGCGAAAAGGGCCATCGCCCACGGACTCGCACCCTAAGCGCGGGGCCTCGCGTGAGGCCCCTTCGGTCACAGTGAAAGAAAACGGCCTCGCAGACGCGACTTCGCCCACGGCTAGATTAGTTCACGCTACGCCACTGTATAGAGCTGCATACGGGAGTTCAAATTTTACATACAATGGATGCCCCTCTGCGGGCATCTGCATTCTCTGCCTGCTACCCCCCAGTTGACCGGCTGGCTACGGCCTTGTTTATTGGGGTGGTTTTACGGTACCTACTCCAAACCAAACAACCTACTTTCCTATTTACGCTACGAATGAAACGACAAAATTACCAGAACGACCGCTTAAAAATAAATTAACTCAAACCACAAAGGAACGTACCGAAATTAGCCGTTTAAAACGTATTTTTGTTTGGTTAATTACGTTACGTTACTAAATAACGTTACGGGTAACGTCATTGCCTCGTCTTTGTAATTAATGTAACGGTTTTGAGAATTTAATTTGTTGCGTGTCAAAGTTTGGAGTTTGGGAGTTTGTTTTGTTTTTTGGACAAATCTCATTGGTTTTGACGTACAAAGTCATTAGACTCCAGTCGTCGTCAAATGTACAATCAAAGAATTTAATTTCCTACCTACTTTGTGCTTTGATTAGGGACCGTGCGCGTTGGAGGGTCTGCCATCTTGTGGCCTGAATCGGAAACATATGTGCACATGTCACACCATCTAACGTTCTCGTCGGTACGTTTCCTTGTGCATAGTAGGTTCTGCCATCTTGTCGGCTACATCGGAAGCATAAACGAAACATTTACGCCTCGCGCCAAAAATCTGACGGCTCATATGCTGCCCCCTGTAGTTCATGCACGGGGCCTTCTCTAGTGACTTTCATATTATTGATTGTCACCCTGACAAGGTACCTACCTACGAAATGGGTCGGAAATTACATTATTTGACTGTTAATTGTACTTGAAAAACCAAACCAAGAAATATACGGTTTTTTTATTAATTTTGTCATTTTTCCTTTCTATTAGAGCCTGTTATAATATAGCACCCCTCCCCCAATAAATCCGTTACTGATGGTGGGGTAAATATACGCTGCTTCATATTTCCTTACCCTTTCAGCTTGCGTATGAGTCGGCTTATACACAGGAAATTAAAAGAGATTTTACTAGAGTGGGTAATATAATAATCTTCGCACAGAATTAAGGCGACTACAATTGAAAAAAATTCAATTGGGTACGGGTCTACAGCCGTTTTTTTTTCAACCTAGGGATACTATAATTATCATCTGGCAGGTCGTATTGCCTCTATTACAGTGTATTATAGAAGAAGTCCTTTTTATGTTTTCTTTGAAGCTTTGTACTTACTCTCTCTCTCTCTCTGGTCGGTCCCTCATTACTGAGGATCGTGGTCACTTGGTTTGTACTTATACAAACAACTTAAAAAAAGGTTCAAGAACTAGACTAGTGCTAGGCAGGGATCGGCAAACTTTTGAGAAGAATAGCCAAAGGCAGAGTTGAAATAAACGAAATAAAATCACCAGTTTTAGGCATTTCTAAGAGTCGCAAATGCTGTTTTCAGTTTGCCGACCTCTGATGTAGGGCAACGGTCTGGCCAGCGGCAGAACGAGAGGCCTCGGGCGAGTATTTCGCAGCACAGTCTCGTAAAAAAAATCTAGGTGGCACTGTCAAACAGTCAGAGATAGGTCTTCAAACTTTTCATACCTATCTACGGTAATAATACCCTAAGGGCCCCATATTTATTTCATGTTCTGACGGTCACTTCAAGATATTATTGTTTAGCATTTTAAGACATTTACGTACTTATACAATTAAAGGTTTTTTATTTATATTCATTTTTGCGACCCAGAGCGACTTGTTCAAAGTATAATGAAGGTCGTCGAGGTTATCAGTCGCCTTAAAACACTTCCCATAAAGAGGGCTATGCATGACTTTATTACCGTTGAGCTTAGCCTTATTTTCTTAAAGGGTAGCTTTGCAGAGTTAAAAGTTTAAGACAGTTTAGTTAACGTCGTAAACTCCAGTTTAGAGCTACATAGGTTATGTTAGTACTCAGTTTTATAGGCACTAGGATATGGGCTAGGTCGTAAAGTTCCTTTGGCTTTAGAAAGCTAGTTGTGGTGGGCGAGTGGTTAAGTCAATTTTTAAATTCTTTTATTTTCGCAATATTATTCTATAACACAGGTTTTCAATTTTTTCACAGGTGTGTTTGGGATCAGAAATGTTAGTTGGGTGTCTACCTAAGAAGGGAATCTAAAGGCCCCTGTACATATTGGGCCAACACAGGGCAGTCCAAGGGACGCAGCCATGTGGTAGAATGAGATAGCAATATCATTTGCTCCCTCTAACGCATAAATGCGTCCCCTAGACTGGCCCATGCTGGCCCAATATGTACAGGGGCCTTAAGAGCCGACGGGAGTGGTCATTTCTCCATACAAACGTACTCCTCGTTTTCCTCCGTGGTTTTTGAAGCTAGAGCAATGATTTTTTCAACACCGATTAATATTGTCAATATCTGTGTCGGATCGTTTTGCTTTTTTTATATTTTTGTTTTTTATGGCGCTAGAGCCCTTCAAAAATGGCCAAAATGGCCTAATTGACTATGCCGCAATGAGAGGCGTGGCATTCAAAACTGATATCAATTAGCCAAAAAATCAAAACCGTCCGACACAGATAATATCATAATCATTTAGATTTCCAAATTTGGTTACGATTGGTTAAGTTTTGGAGGAGGAAACAAAGGAGTACGAAACCTCGATTTTTGAGATTTTTACGCAGGATTTTTCGCCTTGTCCTTATCGCACTACTTTTAGGTGCCGCTTCCGTTAGCGAGACGCGTATATTTACCTAAAATCTATAAAAAACTCAGCTCCTGTTTCGTCTTTAGAATGTATGAATGTTTTATTGCGTTGGTTGGTATACATATTTATGAATGACGATTTACGGCCCTTCCTCTATTGTACTTGTAATATGTTTTTCTCGAAAACTGTCTTCTTGATCTTGACGGTAATCCTGGTGGTGGAACGCATATCTTCACACACGCATTGGTGTCCACATCCCGATATAGGCCAGGACTACACCAGCAGTCGCAGGTGTGTTTCGGCCAGAAGTGTGAGCTGGGGGGCGCGCAGGTGGGCTCTGTGCCGCAGTTGGGACCAGGGTTATACTCGTTTGGAGGACATTTCGGTAAAGCTGTGAAATAAAATTAATTATTTAGACAAAAGACATTTGTTCGCGACCGTCACAAACATGTCCAAACATGTACAGGTAACAAAAACAGAAGAACATAACATTAAGTGCTCATCACGAAATGGCCAACTCAGCACAAATTTAGTCCATACAATGAGTATGACCACTGGGCGAGGTTGTCGACAGTTGTTAAATTCTCTAATGACTCCTCTACACGATGGCCCAGCACTGGACCAGCGAGATGGCCATGCGATGGTTGAGAGCACGCAGTATGGAATGGGCCACGAGCAGATGCGTACGCACCATCGCTGGCCGAACCAACGCCGTGGCCATCCCATCACCGTCCTGCCGCGCCATAAGCCATCCGACACCACTACCATCTCTACATGCT
The DNA here is from genome assembly GCF_910591565.1 of Cydia splendana. NCBI lineage: Eukaryota > Metazoa > Arthropoda > Insecta > Lepidoptera > Tortricidae > Cydia > Cydia splendana. The sequence goes on from NC_085962.1 coordinate 789,227, forward strand.
GGCCCATCTTAGTGGGCCAGTATGATGGCCCATCATGTAGAGGTGACTAAAGAAAGACTTACCGATGTGAGCCAAATAGCCCAAATCAGACAAATATACCACAATCAGAAACACAATACAGAACTTCATCGTATCAAGAAAGCAAATGACTCTATAGTCTTAATTGTCTTCATTAAGTATAACAGCTATCACCGGATTCAGATTTAAGGCCAATACACACGAAATGCTAATGCAGCATGATTATATACAGGCCACTGAGTTCACTCAGAAATCTATATTAGATACTCGTACATAATATGCACGCGTAGGCCGATTATGTACGAGTATCTAATATAGATTTCTGAGTCTTACTGTTTAGCAAGACACAGGCCCCGTAGCCAAAACGTGCCAATCGCTTACGCTCCGTAGCGATCGAAACGCCACTGTCACTGTCGCACTAAGCGATTCGATGGCGAAGCGATAGCGATTGTCACTTTGGCTAGGCCGCCTGTACCCCTAATGTAAAATTCATTCGATAGCGGGATGTGACGTACGCGTTTGCATTAAGTGTCATTTTGTATGGGATTTATAGTTTCCAAAACGTCCCGCTTGGCGCGCTGTTCAAAACCCCATACAAAAATAGACATAACGCAAACGCGAACGCTCGTCAGGCTATCGAATGAAGTTTACACTAGGGGTTCTAGTGTACTTCAGCCTTTAAAGTCATTAATCATTATCTAAGAAAATACAAATTAAATTATTTGTCGAAATGTACTAACTCTTCTATGATAGGCCTATCTGTAATGGCATATGTCATTATATAAAGACATTATGTTGTAATCCAAAAGATCCGTTTTAAAATTAACTAGCCTCCGCCCATGACTTTGTTCGCACCTTTAAGCAATTTATACCCAAATATAAATTAATAAGCTATAAGTAAGCTATAAGTATGAAGATGCTGAGATGGGCAGGCGGAGTAACCTGTCTCGACAAAGTCCGCAATGAGTATGTGCGAGGGACGTTTAAAGTAGCTCCTATAGATGCCAAGGTGAAAGAAAGACGATTACGTTGGCTAGGTACACGTCAAAAGCCGTCGGCCTCTTTCCTATTAAACCCTAAAATAGTCGATTATAAGGTATTTTGTACTATTAACATGCAACCGTTTACTAAACAATGCTCTTTCGTTACCCAGTCATTAATTGAACAGCAAAACATCTAGTATTATAGACCTTACGCGTTTGGAATAAGGTCCAAAATGGTTTAACTGTTCCAATAATGGACACTATTCACACATATCGAGTTTCCGTAATCGAGTTTTAATCGATTCAACTATCGCTTAGATATAGGTCAATCGATTAACCATCGAGGTTTTGGGAGTTCAATGGAATCAATTAAAACCTGCAAGTTGATTGCCGCCAGAACCCCTAGCCTCCTAACTCCTGAGTTCCTTTAAAAAGAACAAGATCCCAAGTCCTGAGTTCCTTTAAAAAGAACAAGATCCCAAGTCCTGAGTTCCTTTAAAAAGAACAAATTAAAATCGAATTTTGAACTATAATGGAACAAAAGAAGGTTCCACATTCAAAACTGCAAAAATGACTGGGTCTTAGAGGCTAGAGACCAAGAAAAGTCTGCAACGATTTTGATAACACACGCGGTGTAAGTGTTATTTATACGTCATAATTTCATAGAAGTTTGACGTTTAAAATAACACTTGCACTGCGTGTGCTGCCAAAATCGTTGCAGACTTTTCTTGGTCTAACTCTAGTGTAAATATCATTCGATAGCGTGACGAGCGTTCGCGTTCGCGTTATGTCTATTTTTGTATGGGATTGTGAACAGCGCGCCAAGCGGGACGTTTTGGAAACTCAAAATCCGGCTGTAGACCAGCCCATCGCTCTGTCCATCATCTGTATCCCTAATGTAAATTTCATTCAATATTAGCGTTGACGTGTGACGTACGCGTTTGCGTTAATTGTCATTTTGTATGTGATTTTGAGTTTCCAAAAAGAGTTGTTTGACGCGCCGTTCAAACGCAAACGCGTACGTCACGTCACGCTATAAGAATGAAATTTACCCTAGGGGTTCTGCTAGTAATCCACAGTTACGATTTCGAGTCGACAGTTTTTTCATTTTCCATTTTTTTCTAAGCGTTGTCAAAACCTTAATAATTCTCCAAAACCACGAACCATGATAGCCACACGAGTAACCACAATATTGCTGATCTGAAATTCATTCGTAGCCGAGTGCTGAAGATCCCAATGGCTTTACGGGTGCACAAATACTTACCACTGCCGTTATAGGGTGGGGACATGTAGCCGAAAATTATTACCGAGGTTCTAATAAACTGAATTAGATAATACCATACTACCGGCCCGATTCGAAGGTCGAGGGTAAAAGACCTAGAGGACGAAGTCCAAAGAGATGGTCAGACCGGATCTCCGAACAGCTGGAGCTACCTGTTACCACCGCCCTCCATCAAGTCACAGACCGAAACAGTTGGAGGCAATTCATAAAGCGCAAGTGGAGTCACGATCCTCCTCCTTACCCACGATCCTTATGATTATGATCCTCAGCAATTCGAACTTTAATATAGGTACGTCAAATATTACGTATAGATACGATATTGATTAGATATGTAAGATAAGATAAGATAAAATATTAAAAAAGAAGAAGATGCCTTGTAGAGAGGCGAAACACGTGTCGAGTATTTAATTGTTCTTTTGGTGGTGGTTTGTTATAATTATTTATTTGCGTATTTATTTTTGCGGTGGGAGGGTAGGAACATTAATTGCATGTAAAAAATACGCAAGTAAGTATAACGGGTTAGCACTGATTGACTAGCACGTTATCTTTTCGCGGATTAGCAAAGTCATATTTTGGTTTTAATTAATATGGATTTCCGCAAAGTACCTACCTAACGACTGATTCTATTCACTAGATAAAAGATTTTTATTCGTGACGATCACAAAACATGTACGAACATGTACAGACAACCACAGCAAGAAAAGAAGAAATCAATAAGTGTGCGTCACGAAATGGACCCATCTCAGCATAATGGCCTATGAGGCCTATTAGGCCAGTGCTGGTCTACCGTAGATAGGGCCCATTCGGTGATGTCAGTGTCAAAAGTGACGTTTCTTCAAACAAATCGTCACTTTTGATACTAACATATCTAAACTCAACTATGTCGATACCGTGATTAATGGTTGCTTACTGGCTCGTTCGAAGGCACTCCTTCAACGCATCCAGAATGCTTGTGCCCGTTTCTGTTTCCCCATCCCTCCACGTACTCATGTCACCCCTTATCTTAACAATGGTAAGATTCTGAAAATGGAAGCACGTCGATCGTTGCATTTTGCGACCCTTCTTTTCGGTGTAGTAAAATTTCAACAGCCCCAATACCTTTTTAACAAGTTGACGTTCTCCTCCCGCCCAATGAGAGATGCCATTCGACTTCTCTGTCCGAGACACGGCGGTTGCGCAGCGTTTCGTGGCAGTTTTCGCTGTTCTGCCACGAAATGCTGGAACAACATACCCCCTCCAATACGTAACTCAAAAACATTACACACTTTTAAACTTAAATTCAAACAATATCTTTTCAGCTTGCAACTGCCGTGTTCTTAGCGTTCCATGGATATTTCTTGTTGGTTAAAACCGTCGATCGTTGCCTTTTCTATAAATCGATTTACAACTACCAACTCACAAATTTTATATTATAAATTTAATTCTCTATTTATTCGAGTTCCGTTTTTTATGTATATATGCTCCACTATATTTAATATTATACTAACTAAATACATGCCTTGCTTCTTCTATATGTATTTACACATATTCCCAACCCACTCACTTCCATATCAAATTTCAATTCTTTTTTCTTTTTCTTTTTCTTCATGTATAAGTTTCTAACTTGTGTTAAATATTAAGTCAATTTTACAGGAATCAGATTTAAAAATTAATATCAGCAAAACAAAAATCTTAACAGCATCAAAATTATATACGAGACACAGACCAATTAAACTAAATGATACTATTTTGGAACAAGTCGATAGCTTTAAATATCTCGGGAGTATCATTAATAATAAATCAAGATGTAGTCAAGATATCATTACTCGAATCGCAATAGCCAAACAAGCCTTCAACAATAAAAAACATATTTTCAAATCAAAAATGTCTACTAACACTAAAAAACATTTTATTAAATCTTACATCTGGAGCATCGCCTTATACGCCTGCGAAACGTGGACACTGACACAAAGAGAGAGAGAAAGATTAGAAAGCTTCGAAATGTGGTGTTGGCGGAGAATGGAAGGGATTAGTTGGACGGAAAAAATATCAAATGATAGGGTTCTAGATAGGATTAACGAGAAAAGAAATATAATAGCGACAATAGAAAATAGAAGAGGAGTACTAATTGGACATCTGCTACGACACGACATGCTCCTAAAGAACATCATAGAAGGAAAAATAGAGGGAAAGAGAGGAAGAGGAAGACCGAGAATAAATTATTTCAACCAAATAAAAGAAAAGGTTCAGGTCGTGTCATACCAGAAGGTTAAGGAGTTGGCAGAGGACCGGACGAGTTGGAGATTGCTCCACCGACAAGAGCACAGCTCTTAAATATAAAGAAGAAGAAGACTGAATCACATTTTGACACTGCCTTTACTGTTCTGAGCTATCTTTTTGCCCTGGGCTCCACGGAAGACCAGCGCTATAGCATATATATTATGTTAGAGCATATGCTGAGTGGTGTCCATTTGTAGCCTCTATAGCAGCATCAATACTATGATTATTATTGCATGTTAGTTAAGCCATTAATAGTTTTAACTGCTTAGTGTATAAGATCCACTTTTTTAAATTTATATGTGCTGTATGTAGATGGTTTTTGCAATAAACGTTTTTCTATTCTTCTTCTATTCTATTCTAATCCATATCGTATCTACTTATACGTAGGGTATTTGACGTAGGTATCTTAAAATCGCATCAATAGTATACTCGTATTTAAGGAAACCACCACCACCTCTCTAGGTATTAGAAATGTTTTTTGCCGAATACTTACCTAATATTCAAATTCAGAACCATAAAGACCCTTGTTTGAAAATATAGCAAAATCGGCAAATGGATCGTAGCCCATCCCTAATACGCTATTGGCCTTACGTCTCAATTCTGCATGAGACTTTATAGCAAGATTTTACGCGCGTACATTTTATCTTCTCCGAAGAAGACGGTCATATGTGCTGAAAAATCCTTGTAAATATGTAGGTAGTTTCCACCTTATTACAGCGTAATGAGGTGCATTTTCGTATGTTTATTTTAGATTTTCCTGTATGTAGGCTTATGACTCATTTTTAGCTTACTTTCCAGAGGAAAAGATTTCTTTATTTAGACGAAGATTTTGCAGATTGAGATGGAATATATTAAATATTATAATAGTATAAATATTATAGTGTTAGAAATACTCGAATGTTATAGTTATATCAATTTGAATTTAAATACTATTCATGAACAGCCGTGTCCACAATAATTTAGATCCACAATAATTTTCCCGCCATAATAATGAAATTCAAAATTCAAAAATTCAAAATTATTTATTTTATAAAAACATACATTATATTATGATGCAGGGGATGGAGCCACCCGGTAAACAAATAAATGCCTGTGTTGGGGAAAATTACGCTAAAAACTTAGTTTAAAAGCAAATGTGAAAATTTGTATGCTTTTCCATCACGCGCAAACGGTTGAGCGAATTTCGATGAAATCTGGAATTCACCCCCTATTGTTGTTTCAACTCAGTAGGTATAAGAGTGGGGGAAGGCGGCGGGCAATTTAAATAAGAGTGAATTGCAAGAAAATTGTACATAAATAAGCGAAGTTAAGAAGCTTTGAAGCTGAATTAGTCTTAACTTAATTGATACATTTGTGTTACCAAAATTAACTACACATATAAGTCTATAACATACGCAAACACACTTGCATGCATCTAACTTAAATAGAAATGGCTTAACTGTGGTAATGGTAATACAATGGAATCAATTAACTTTAGATTAATTACAGGTGCTTTTTTTTTTTGCAATTCACTCATAAACGGACGACTTTGAGAGCAGACGCTTAGTATTCACATAAATGACATTATTTCGGTATACAAATAACAGTAATTTTAATTTATCCCCTGATTGCCCTGAGACTCCACATCAAGAGAGTAACTTAACAAATCCTGCCTCCGTTACTTTGTTTCTAGTCTTTTTATTTCGACATAAAATTTTATTTATACGCTCGTTCCGAGGAGCCTGTTATATATGTTACATAAAACTCATTTAAGATTAAGTCTCGATGGGAGGGTGTAACGAATGGGGCCCATTCGGTTTGGGAACGATTTTGGATGGCTGTACACATTTTAAGATGCGCATGTGTGCTCATTTATTTTTTTCTTCGAACGTTTTTTAACCTGCGTTCGGAATGCAAATCCTATTTGATTCGTAACGACCATTGAGTTGAGTAATATTATTACTTACTATAGTCTATAGTGAAGCCACACGAAACAATGAAATTGTGAATAAAACCAAGCGTTACTTTGCGAAGTCCATATTAATTAAAATTAATATATTAATATTACTTTGCTAATCCGCGAAAAGATCCGCGTCTGCTTTTCGCGGATTAGCAAAGTAATATTTTGGTTTTAACAATGAAATTGTCGCAATCGCAGTACCAGGCAACCGAAACGTCGTAAGCGCCGTGAAATTCGTTTAGGTCGCCAGTACTCGCCGACTCATGCTCCGCTTCCACAACCCGTTCGCCTGAGTTATATTTTCATAATTTGACATTATTTATGACATTCTTATGTGCGTTAATGATTCCATTATGATATTTATGATATTGATATCCACTTAGTCCGCTACTTTCTCAATGTGACAAGAAAAAAATTATTCACCCCTACTGCCCTAGCACAAAATAAGATTTTTTCAAATCGTCCGAGCCTTTCAGTAATCGTGAACATAAGAACAAATAATCACCCTTCCTTCTTTCTTATTACATACTTAAGTACTTATTTCAAATTATTATCATAGGTACATTTCAAATTTGTTTAAAACAAAACACTGATTTAAACTTTCACGATTATTAAACAGTATCAAACTGCACTCGGGACTTAATCGCGTAATGCGGTTGTACAATCTATTTTGACACGCATGGTTGGACCATTTTTTTGCACATTTTCTCGAGTTCCAGATCAATTCCAGATTCCGATCGAGCTACCGCCATTCACGCCGCTTCACCCCACTGCCCCCATTGCGAGAGCGTCTGGATAACGTTGTAAAGTGCACGATTGAGGAAAAGTGGGCCCATCGGGGCGCACTCAAATGTATATTTTATTCGTCGTTTAACGCTATACTATGCTGACCAAAGTCGACGTATTTTAGTCCGTCTGTTTGCGGCATATATAGCTGTATTTGGCTATTGGCAAATGCACAAAATTAAAAAAATACCCACAAAATCGAACTCGAGGTCGCGGCAAACCACGACGGCGTTGGCGAGATGACCTCGACGCCTATGACAAAAACTGGTGGGAGACGGGTCAAGACCGGGATACGTGGAAAGGGAGGAGGGAGGCCTTTGCCCAGTAGAGGGACACTCTAGACTCTCTAGTGGCTCATACAAAATAAATAAATAAATAAGGACTCTTTCACATATCAACGCATATTTACTAGGTACCTACCCTAATATTAGGTCATTACCTATGAAATTGGCGTTTTGTTCGGAGAATTTCAACGAAACACGAATTTCCATACAATTAATTTTGCGGATATTTTTTTGATGGCTAATTCAAACCAAACAAAATTTTTCCAGTAATTTTTGACACCTTTAAGGTATGTTTTCAATATCTCCATTTCTTGAAAATTGGTACCATTAGAAAAATATAAGTAATTTTAATACTCGAACCGACAGCACATGAAAAGACCTATTTTCAAGGCTTAATTCTGAACACTTAACAATAAAAAATAACAATTAATTGCTGTCAAGCAGTTTGGCGAAATCATATTGTAGTTTTATTGTAATTGTGTATGTACTTTTGTAAAAAAAAAAAAACTAGGATCAGACTTATATCTATGAACAAAAACGCCAATTTCATAGGTAAGGACCCAATAACTCGGTTAAATAAAACCTCGAGAGAGAAAAAGAGGCGTGCTCAGATATTTGAGAGCAACTTGGCCGCTCTGATATATCTGATAACGACTGTACCTACTAGAAAGTCTGGACTCTGGACCGTCTGCGGGTTTCCATTACAAAAACATTTCATCTTGACTTTGACTGGGTCTAGGCTAGCTTGACCCTCTGATTCAAAATAACTATGAGCATTAGAGGTTATAACTATGACCACAACTTACATCCTACTCGTATCGTTAAGTATTCTAAGTTAAACTTTTCCTAATAATAAATAAAATGCGAAAATATGGACGTTCGGATGTCTACTCTAAATTTGCATCTGTTTACTTTGCCACTATTGTGGATAAAATGCAACTTTCTCATCAGCTTTTCAAGTATAAAGAAGCCTTTACGAGCTGGTATGGTGAAAATCTTTACACTGGTTTCAACAGAACTCTCTGTAAGCTGGATGGCTCTAGGAACAGAGCCAGTGCGGTTCAAAGTGGCCTGCGGTCCGCGGTTCCGTCAGAACTTTCAAACCGGCCAGTTGTTCCAAACGTTAACCAATACTGGCGATTTGACAGCTCTTTCTTGCCCTGAACCCCTAGTGTAAATTTCAATCGAAAGGTCAAGTTGTGTAAGAATGTCTTATAATATAGAGTTAGACCAAGAAAAGTCTGTAGCGATATTGATGGCCCACGCAGTGCAAGTGCCCATCAACGTGCACACTAGCGCCACTGCTAAATAATCGTGATTATTGGAATTTAACGATAGGTATTTAAAAAGGGGGCCGCTACGTACTGTATTTTGTATTTAAGTACCTTTTGAATACATCAAACTAGTTTATAAATATTATATTATAGGACATTTCTAGTTTTATGTAGGTATAGAGTTAGCTCTAATAATTATTTATTTATCTTAATTAAATTATTACTAGTGGTTCGTGATATTTGCCAATCGCTTTTCGGTGAAGGAAAACATCGCGAGGAAACCGGACTAATCCCAATGAGGCCTAGTTTCAGATTTTTTAATGTCAATTCAGTTTTATAATACAGAATCACTAGTATTACTCCGAGGTTGCAGTGAAATTGGATTGACCGAGACCTCGGTACGTAGTGAGAATATTCTCGTGTTGGGAACTGTTTAATGGATCAAACTACTTTCCAAGTGTTGTGTCTGGCCTGGCCCCAATTTCACCACGGCTACAATTGTCAGTGACATATGTCGAGCGACAATTGTCAAGCGACAGGTGACATATTACAATTTTATAAAATATTTTCTATAGAAATACTTACAAACATGACAGGCATTTTGCTACAATTGTATGTATTACAATTATGTTGTGAAACAAGAATTATTTTTTCTAGTCGACATATTTGTAGAATTGTCGGTGAATCTTGACAGGAAATGAGTTATATGTCGGAATTTCGTGACAATTGTAGTGTTTCTTGTGACAATTGTCATAAACTTAGCAAGAGAAATATCTGTTTTTTTCCGATATAATAAAGTTTTTTTTAATAATACAATGATGGTGGCAAACAGGAATACGGCCCGCCCGATGGTAAGCGGTAACCGTAGCCCATGGATGCCTGTGACGTCAGCAACAGTGATGTTTTACAATTGTCGCACCTGTCACCGTGGTGAAATTGGGGCCAGAGACTAGATATGATTTAAGAAGTGATGCTATAGTATATGTACCTACATACTGTTTTATTAAAAGATTTACAAGTTGTATTGTCTTTCCTTGGCTTTGCGTATACAGGGTGGTCCAAACCAAACCTTGACGTCCTAAAATTTTTTAGATTCCTCTCCCATGTATGTTAGCCGATTTTTCGTAGTTTTCGGGTTAAGATTTTTTAAACTTTTTACTTTTGTTATGAAATTCCGGTTCCCATACAGGGTGGCTAAAAAATAACTGCATTCCCGTTGCCTGGGAGGTTTTGGAATTATACTGAGCAACTTTTACTATGGGACCAACCACGAAATCGCGAAAAAAAATTTTGGCTGTTTCATACATTTTGGCTGGTCCATTTTCTATGGAAGGGTAAAATTTTTTTTTGCGGTTTCGTGGTTGGTCCCATAGTAAAAGTTGCTCAGTATAATCCCAAAACCTCCCAGGCAACGGGAATGCAGTTATTTTTTAGCCAACCTGTATGGGAACCGGAATTTCATAACAAAAGTAAAAAGTTTAAAAAATCATAACTCGAAAACTACGAAAAATCGGCTAACATACATGGGGTATATTCTGATAGCCCACGACGAGAGGAATCTAAAAAAAATTTAGGACGGCAAGGTTTGGACCATCCTGTATACTTAAACGAGCAAAAAAACATCATCAATGTGCTGGGACCAGTTTCAATACGCTAACAAATTTTGACACATTGCACTGACATTTTCCTGCATCTGGACTGCTCTGATATTCCATCGATAAGTCTTAGTAGCTATGGTATGGTATGGTGGTACTTACACGGCCTGATTCGAATATTAAGATACGTCAAAACGCCGTGTGCCTGCTACACTGCCACATCTCAAAAAACCGTTTTTTCGAGAAATCGTGTCTCAATGTTGTGAGAGTATAGTTCAGGGTGTTTAATAGGATCTTACTCCTTTAGTTTTAGGTCTATGAATTTAAAATTTAGCTTTTTTTACTCGGAATGATATAACCCTCCTTATGACCACGCCACTTTTTAAAACAAATGTATATTTTTTAAGACACAAGGCCCGAAAGACAGGTATTTAGAGTTGTGGCCGTATTGCAGACACGTTTTTTAAAGATTTTAGATAAAGGTTACCATGCAAATATAAATAAAAACACCAAAATAGTTAAAATCCCTTTATTTTATCAACTTTGATAGGAACAAGATCACTGTACGCGATAATATGTGTAACTAGCTTATAATCAGCAACATTATCTAATTATTATTTTCTAGGACGCAACTCAAAAGCTTCATTTAAAACGTGTGCTATATAGCCACAACTCAAAAGGGCCGTCAGGTTCACGTGCGAACGCCGCGGGAGCAGGCGGCAGACTGGCAAGTGGCTGTATTGCAGGGAATCGTCTGACAATTTATGGTCAAATCCATAAGGCCACTTGTGAGAAAAAGGCTCTTAAAGACCTTTTATGCTATGGCTCTCGAAATAAGGTCGTAAATTGAACAATTTTGAATACGAATCTGCAATAATCCAGAAAATTAAAATTTTTGAATTGTGGCCGTATAGCAGGCACACGGCGAAAAATGTACTAAAGATACGACATGAATAGATGAATACGACATGGATGGATAGACGTAAAATATACAGGGTGGAACATTTCTAGAGATTGAGCTGAAAGGATAATGTTATCTAAGTGATCTACAATCGAGTTATTATAATCGTAAAGCTGAAGTAACAAGTAAAACAAAATCACTAAAATGAAATATTTTTATATCAGTGACAACCCTACAAAGATATTTAGTTTACATTTTAAATTGACACATGTCATGTCATACAATAGGATCTACTTGCTAGGGTTGAAACATAAAGATTTTTGCACTCATGTTTAACAAACTGTATCTCTAAAACGGTTAGAAATATTAACGTGATTAATAAGTGAAAAATAAAGTACTAAGCCTGAACAGGCCTGAACAATTCCCCGTTTGCGTAAAAGTCCTTCGTTCTGTTCCACCCGATAGAGTTAGACCAAGAAAAGACTGCAGCGATTTTGATGTACCCTAAGGGTTCTGTACATAAAAAGACCCTCTCACTGCTACTGATTAAAAAGGCATTTACATTCAAAACCAGCATTCGAATAACAAGTCGTTAAATAACTCCAATTTTCACAAGCAGCTGTTAATATTCAGTGCTCGCCCGAGATTCATCTCGTCTCGTAGATCACCACCTAGTAGATCATGCATCAATACGTGATCAACAACGAATAAAAATAATTTTCGGGACTCGTTGAGTAATTCAGGAAATAGCTTAAATTTATTAATAAAAAGATCTTAAAGCCGATTTTGTTGTTACAAGACCTATTAACTAATGTAAAATAATTCCCAAGTACCAATTTTTGGACTAAAACTAGTTTTATATTACATTTTACTTAATTAACAAAATACAAATCGGCTTCATGCCGCCAAGTCTTCAGCCAGTTCGTAGTTGATCCTAATAACTTTTTACCGACTGCCTTAGCGCCACTTGCACCATCCCACTAACCCGGGGTTAAACGGTTAAACCGTTAACCCAGTGTCAAATTGTACTGGTAACCATGGTAACTCCAGGTTTAACCGGTTAACCCCGGGTTAGTGGAATGGTGCAAGTGGCCCTTATTAGTTAAACGGTAAACCCAATAAACCCATAGAAACCCTTTAGTAGCGTCTTCCGAACGTCGGCGTCTATAATTCAAATCAATTCATGGCTGCTGCTCGACGCAGCGTTGGCGCAACTGTGTAGCGAGACCATTTTCCATAACGCAGACTAGATGCCAACGCTCAAAAGACGCTAGTGTGTCAGCAATGCTACATCTAGTGTTGGGCAGTGACTGTCGTTTCCTCAAGGGCTACGTAAATATTTACTAGCTTTCTTGCAGCAGAACAGTGCACTCCTAGGAATAGCATTAATTACTGAGCAAGGAAGCCATTTCACTGAAGTTTTCACACTTAGGTACAGTAGAACCCGCTTAATACGATCACATTATTTGAAACAGGAAGCCATTTCACTGAAGTTTTGACACTTAATACGATCACAAAACGATTGCTCGTGTATGCCATCTTAAGTCGAATTTCATAGGTACATTTATCAGGGTTAATATGCTTTCCCGCTTGAGACGCGTTTAGACTTTTCTCTCATCTTTTCAGAATCTTAAGCAGGATTTCCACTTAATACCTACTTACGTGATACGTCGTTGTTAGTCAGTTTTGTTACTTTCATGCAAAAACAGGTCTGTGGTTACTTTTATCACGGTTCATACGCTTTCCCGGGTTTTTCTGTACAATAAAACCAGCTCAATACGACACGTTTAATACGATTTCCCATCTACTTAATATGCCATCTTAATTTTAATTTATTTTCTTCCGCGATGGCTTCAAAGTTGTTTTATCTTTATAAAATCTGTTTCAGGAAACTCATTAAACCCATTATTTCGATTACAAGGAAGCAAAACTGAAGAGTTTCCCTTAAACAAAATAATTCCAAACTCTTTCTGCCGGCAGCTGGCGTTGAGACAAATCGTTTTTAATCGCAGCAAAAACAAGATTATTCCGATCTGAGACCCTTTCGTAATGGACTTAGTAGGAAGAAAGGAAAGAGGTAGCTGAGAGAGTAACTACTATATTTTGATATCTTTTAGCCTTAGAGCGCTTTCACAATTCACATTGCCCGATCCGATCCTCTAGTGTAAATTTCATTCATATCGTGATGGTAGGGGAGCCCAAGAGGGGATTTTTGTGTTTACTGGAGCGCGTCAGATTAAGATATCTTGATTCCTCGTGTAGTCTAGCCTACCCTTTACCCCTTTTAGCCATCTATGTTGAGCCCTTGGTTGGTGGGGGGCTGGTGGGGGGTTCAACAAATTGTTAAGCAGATTGTGGATTAGGTCATATTAGTCCAAATTAACGCTATAATTGTGCTATTACTGTGGCCATAAGCCCCAGGATTTTCCCTTCCAGGGCGACCCCGGTAGTGTAACGGTGCGTGTAACGAAGCGTTACACTATCGACCTTCATACTATTTCTGGCACCATACAAATTCTAAATTCCCTTTTGAAATTCAAATCCTATTCCAAATTCCATTCAATGATTTTTATTTTCAGTTCGATCACATACTCTGATCGATAAACATCATTTAATCTAACAGACTGTACTTCCCAAGTTTCTAAACACGACCGTTTAAGTGTGATTTTTATTAGTAAACGTAATAATTCATAAGTGCGTGCAGTTCAGTATAGTGCTCGTTTTGTGGCCCTGCACACCTTCCAGATATATATCTACATCATCACCAAGGCACATATTGTGCCTTTTTATTTAAATGATAAATACCCCTCATCGCTCTGGATCCTGCCTTTTCATTCCCATCATCCCCGTGAGGCTCCTCTACCTGCCCCCTCACACTGGCGCCCAACGTGGGGCAGGTAGAGGAGCCTCACGGGGATGATGGGAATGTTGGTATAGTTGCTAGAGCTATAAGTAGAGGTAGTATTACAGCTTTCGTACCATTTGCACGATTGGAATAATGTGTCTATAGATATCCTCCGTAGAAACATGAGCCCTTATTACAGTTCCAGATTAGTTCCTACAGATGTTACGTCTATAGACACATTATTCCAATCGTGCAAATGGTACGAAAGCTGTAATACTACCTCTACTTATAGCTCTAGCAACTATACCAACATTCAACAAGATTCTAACCATACCCCCCCTTCCCAACCGTATATACCACCATTCCCATTTAATAAACCGGTCCATACTGTAACAGCACCACCTTCTACGTTACGTTACTCCTGTCCGCGTTGCAGAACAAACGATCACTCTTTAGATATTTGTACAAGTAAAAATATAGTATGCTTCCGCTGTGGCAAACAAAATGTCACTTTTGCAAAATGTATAGTTTGCCATAAATTTCCAAAAAACGCATAAAGGAGAAAAGTAACTTAAATAAAACTACTGCTACAGAATGGAACCAATGGTTAGATACCATTAAATTATTTATGTCATCATACAATACTACATCAGCACTTTTCACTCAAGATCCATACGATGAACGACCTTATGTCAACATCCAGACAAATAATTTAACTTTATGTGGCCTCTTAGACAGTGGCAGTGCTTTAACTATTTTCGGAAATAATTCCCATAAAATTCTCTTATCCCACAATTTTACCATAAATTACGACCATAAAGTCGTAGGCTCTGTAGCCGACGGCTACCCTATATACTCAATTGGTACAATTCAACTACCAATTTCGTACAAAAATATTGTGGCTATTATTACCGCTCATGTTATCCCTACTGTAAAGCAACCCTTGATTCTAGGCACAAATTTCTGGAGAAAATTCAATATAGCTCCCCACATATTACCTGACATAACGTCATATTCTGATAAACATATAGATACCCTAGTTATTTCCACCTGTGACCAACACATCACTAATTATGACAACCTTTCTGAAACTCAACAGTTAATTTCAGATACTATTATTGAAAAATTTAAAAATATTTCAACAGAAACCAAACCCTTAGGACGAACCCACCTCATTGAACATCACATAGATACCGGTGACCATCCACCAATCAAACAGCGATGCTATAGGCTTTCTCCAGAGAAACAAAAAGCTTTATGCAAAGAAGTTGATGAAATGCTAAAGCTTAATGTTATCGAACCCTGTGAAAGCCCATGGCTAAACCTGGCTGTCATAATAACTCCTAAAAAAGATGGAACGTGGCGTTTTTGCATCGACAGCCGTAAACTAAATTCGATTACGCGCAAAGATGCCTACAAACTCCCACTCATTTCTGACATTTTAGATAATCTAAAAAATGCTAAATATCTATCATCGATAGACATAGCAAAAGCATTTTGGGAAATACCCCTACGCCCCTCTGATAGACCTAAAACTAGTTTCCACGTACCCTCAAAAGGCATGTACATGTTTCGCGTAATGCCTTTTGGATTGACTAATGCCCCTGCTACCCAACAACGCTTTATGGATGCGTTATTCCCTTCTGAAAACCTTGATAACTCAGTATTTACCTACTTAGATGATATTATCATCATAAGTAATACTTTCGATGAACACATCACTTTACTTAATAAAGTTTACCAAAGGCTAGTACAAGCCAACATTACTATAAACTTCCCCAAGTGTTCATTTTTCAAAAAAGAACTTAAATATCTTGGTTACATAGTTAATGAACACGGCTTTCAAACAGATCCTGACAAGGTTAAGGCAATACTTAACATCCCACCTCCCACAACTCCTCGAGAAGTTAAAAAGTTCCTAGGTACAGCAAGTTGGTATAGACGCTTTATCCCCGATTTCAGCACAAAGGTTGCACCACTAACTAAACTTACCTCCACTTCCAAAAAAGCACCACCATTTAAATGGACATCACTAGAAGACAATGCCTTCAAATCCATTAAAGAAGCTCTAGTCTCTACCCCTGTTCTTGCTTGCCCAGACTTCTCAAAACCCTTCGCAGTCCACTGTGATGCATCCAGCTTCGGCATCGGTGCCATGCTGACCCAAGAATTTGATGGCCTTGAGAAACCCATTGCTTATATGAGCAAATCCCTAACTGGTCCCCAAAGAAATTACTCAATTACAGAAAGAGAACTCTTAAGTGTCTTACTAGCCCTAGAACATTGGCGTTGCTATCTTGACAACGGCTTAAAGTTCACAATCTACACAGACCATTCCGCATTACAATGGTTTCTCCATCTAGATAATCTAACCGGACGTCTAGCCCGCTGGAGTATTCGTCTATCTACATTTAACTTCGAAATTAAACATAAACGTGGTAAAGATCATCTAATCCCTGACGCTTTATCACGCTTACCTTCAGTAGACGTTATTAACTACAATAGTTCTAATACCAATGACGACTGGTATAATAATATCTACGCTAAATGCAGTTCTAACCCCAACACCACTCCAGATTACATAATACATAATAATAAATTATACCGATACTCAAAAACCCCTTCGTTACTCCAATCTGAGTATAATTGGAAAGAAGTTATCCCACTAGAGTACAGAATACCCATTATCACAGAAAATCATTCCACCCCAACTTGCGCTCATTTCGGAACATTTAAAACA
Source organism: Cydia splendana (assembly GCF_910591565.1). Taxonomy (NCBI): domain Eukaryota; kingdom Metazoa; phylum Arthropoda; class Insecta; order Lepidoptera; family Tortricidae; genus Cydia; species Cydia splendana. The sequence goes on from NC_085962.1 coordinate 806,133, forward strand.
TACAATAAAGTTAAATTGAAATATTTTTGGCCAGGAATGTACAAAGATATTTCAAATTTTATTGCCAAATGCGAGACTTGCTTAGCTTGCAAACACCAAACCCAACTAAAACTTGGCCTAATGGGTAAACCTAAGCAATGCTCTCGACCCTTTCAATGCATTTCAATAGATTTGATCGGCCCCTTGGCTACTACACTAAAACACAACAGATTCATCTTTGTCGTTACTTGCTGTTTTTCAAAATATTGCCTCCTCTTTGCGATTAAACGAGCTACTTCATCAGTAATCGTTCATATTCTAGAAAACCTAGTTTTCCTAGTGTACGGAATCCCACAGACCATAATTCTTGACCATGGTCCTCAATTCGTTAGTCAAGAGACAACGGATTTATTCCACTCCTATCATATCCCAAAAATACACTATTGCGCAATTAAATGCGCCCAACCAAATCCCGTGGAGAGATATAATAAATTTGTTACCACAGCAATATCCTCATTCATACAGGATGACCACAGGAATTGGGATATCAACCTACATAAGATACAATTTGCTATTAATACTTCCGTAAATGAAACAACAAATTATACTCCTTCTTTCCTTGTATTTGGTCGCGAATTAGTCACATGTGGATCAGCATACGATAAATCTGATCTCACAGATGATATTATATTCGCGCCCAGAGACGAATACGCTGATAATCTTGGTCTTCTCCAGCCTGTCTTCTCCGAAGTACAAGCCCGTCTTTGGAGAGCACACCAAACCAATTCTTCATCGTATAATAAACATCACCAACATTTCGAATTCAACGAAAATGACATCGTCTGGAAACGAAATTACGCAATTAGTAATTCTCCTAAACACTATTCTGCTAAACTTGCACCCAAGTTTATTAAATGTTCTATCCTAAAAAAAATATCACCCTTAGTATATGTCCTACAAGACATGTCCGGCAAAATGCTCGGACGATGGCATATTAGAGACCTTAAACCTCTCCCCAAAATTCTAAAATAAACAATATACTGTTTTTCCTTAATTAGATTCTTATTTGGCTCAAACTTAGCTACTTACACGCACCGTTACAATTACTAAATCTGATAATATTTTCACGCATTTCCTTAATCTGACGGTTACAGTGTAAAAATTAGGCGTCAAACTTGTATTCGTCAGATTAAGAAAATGCCTACAAATAAGTATTATATTAAGTTATAGAAAAAATATAGCATTAACGTGGACAAAAACGACCAAACCCACAAACTGCTTAAACGATGTTTTAACCCTCCACCAACCTCACGAAATTAAAAAAAAAATTGTAGACGCTTTCTGGCTCGCTGAAAAAAAAAACTTTATACAGTAAAACCTGGATAATTGCAATCTCTAGCGACCGGCAATTTTTTGTCAATTAACCAGGTTTTTCAGTTAAGCAGGTCGTGCCAATTAACGAGGTTCAAAAAATCGTTGTGTCAATTATAGAGGTTCTCATTAATAGAGGTTGCCTTCTGACAAATTTCTTTTATGGAGGTGTAAAGTAAAGTAGATTTACAAGCTTACGTTCTGGGTTTCTGGTCTATAACTTGCACTTTTATACTACCTACATTAATTACTACTTTATTTTCTTATTAATCATTTGGGTTTAAAAAATTCCCTTGAATTGTAGAAGAAAGTTTTATTGGAATGTAAAAAGCATACTTTGTTTTTGATTTAATCAAAACTATTTCACCTAAAAAAAAAAAAAAAAAAATTAAACTGTTTATTAAAAAAAAAAAAGAATAAATGTACCTACTACAGGCTGTGATAGATATTAGATACCCAATAAATAAATTGAATTCTGGATGAAGATTTAAAATAAAATGATCATTGCTATTAAAATATTGTTTCTGCTGTCTACAACTACATTATTTCAATTACAGAGGTAATCAATAAGACTCGTTTCAATAATAGAGGTAATAAGAAGAGCTAAAATAACGGATATTTTTAGCACAGTGTCAATTATAGAGGTCTTAATTGCAATGTGGTCAATTACAGAGGCAAAATTACGAAAAGCACTAAAATCTAAATTGCAATTATAGAGGTTCCAAACTTTCAATTATAGAGGCCTTTTGGTCTCAAGGGACCGGGACCGGACCTTTGGTTGCGATTATTGAGGTTTTCCATTTATCCAGGTGCCAATTAACCAGGTTTCACTGTATAACTTTTTTTTCTTCTTATCATCTAATATTTCGATTCCAATAGGTCTGTACGACGCTCGAGTAAATCCCGGTTTAGCATCGTGGGCTCCCCTACTATGACGGGACGTACGAGTTTGTGTTAAGTCAGGCGTGGCTCACTCCGCGGTTTCGTCGCGTCGCTACAAGTACATGCGGCCCACACCAATGTTGGTGTCTAGCAGTAGTAGTTGCCGCGTACCGCTACGGAACGGACGCCTGCTCGCGCTTGCGGTCATATTTGTCGTAATAGACTCGTTTTGTTACAGAGTGAACCTTCTGTAGATACCTAGTACTATTATTTATTCTGTGGTTAAGTCTCATTATGTATGGGATTTTGAACAGCGCGCCAAGCGGGACGTTTTGGAAACACTAAATTAGTCTAAATCCCATACAAAATGACACGCGTAAATACGTCACGCCACGCTATCGAATGTAATTTACACTAGGGCAGTGGTGGGCAAAGTACGGCCCGCGGGCCAGGTGCGGCCCGCGAAAGGATTTATCTGGCCCGCCGCCGGTCATTTAAAAAAATGTATTATGTATATGGCCAGCAATATAATAAAAATACATTTTTGCTGTAAATCTGGCCCTCTGAAATTCCTTCAAGTTTTGGCCCCTCATGAAGAAAGTTTGCCCACCACTAGGGGTACAGAACGTGTTTTATTATGTATTTTTCATACTAAAAGTTCAAAAGTCAGTTTTTGCACTTGCTTATTATTTGATCAATGATAATAAGGTCACGGCATAGCTACCTACTTACTTTATTTTATGAATAAAATACGATCAACCCATTAAAATGTCGATAATGCCTTTTATCTCTCGTACCTTTCACAGAGCCTCTCAGCTCGGACATTGGAAATCTCTCGAGACCTCGTTAGTATGAATATTCCATTCAAATTAAACGTATTCAGAGATCCTTTGTCGCATTCAATGAACTTTTGGGATCGACTGATAATGTACCTTAGAGCTTGGAAATAAGGTTGACGATGGATCAATTAACAGTGTGCATGATGACACTGAATTTACTTAATTGACTGATGGACGGTACACCTTATGGTCTTTGGAATAAGGTTTACAATCAGTTAACAATGTGACGATGCCGCTGAATGGACTATTAGCGCAAGTGAATTAGTCTTTTATCGGTTAAGTACTTGATTCTGATTATTGGATTCTGAAATGCTGAAAAGCTACGTTTTTAGCTGCTTTAGGGGCTCCCCAGAGTATCGACGCGCATTCGGCAAAATCCGATAGGAGAGAGCCTTATGTCCGCGCAATAAAGAGCGAAAAAGCCGTCGACGCGGCGGCAGGCGCCGGCCGATGCGAGCCGAGCCAGGCGTGGCTCACTCCGCGATTTCGTCGCTTTGCTACAGGTAGCTAAAAGTACATCCATTCCACACCAATTTTGGGGAAAGCCATTAGCCGCGCGTGGCGCTGTCGCCACCTAGCGGCCATATCTGTGCTGATCGTAACAGACGCGTTTTGTTAGAGAGTGAGTCTTCTGTACCTAGTACTATTATTTATTCCGTGGCCGAGCCGAATGACGACTTATACGCTCTTATTGCGCGGATATAAACGGTGCGATTTGGGAAATTAGATATGAAATAGTAAAGATATGTGACGTTCCACGGCAAAAGGTACCATTGCCCCGGCTGAATATTGGAGCGGTGTTAATAATAGCGTAAGCGCCAGCCGCCATAAGGTACCTTTTGCACTGGAACGTCAGATATCTTACATATCTAGTGAACCTCTAATTCATTTCCCGAATCGCGCCGAAAGCCTTTTCCTAACGGATTTTGCCGAATGCGCGTCGACATATGTGGGGGAACCCTTATTTCACGTAGGTAAATGTACATAAGTAAGTACGTTCGAATTGGCCTGTGTGTATCTAAATGTAAAGGAAAGTTGGAATTTCCGAGGTGATTGATGTGGGCACCGATCGAGTATTAATTATCCAGAACCGACTAATGCACTAGTTTGGGACTGGCGCAGAACACTTTGAAAAAGATGATTCACTTGTCAACAAATAATGATTAAGTTGTGGCTCTCCAACAACACAATACACACATGTGTTCAACATGTGTTCTTTCGAGGGCCTACTGACTGTCCGATTCGAACTTTGTCGTTTAATAGATGTAGAAACGATGTTTCTAGATCTATTAATTAACGTATCTTAAAGTTCGAATCGGGCTGATATATTTTTATATAGGTATGTAGCTATAAGGTCAATTCATTTCAATTCATCAGAGGTATACATCAAATGTTTTCTCTCTCTCATTCATCATGTATTTTTCTTTTAATGCTTACTTTAGTTTAGTCAGATCAGTCAGGGACTACCCCCTGCGTACGAAGCGATTTGATACTCTTAGGGCCACTTGCACCATTCACTACCCCGGGGTTAACCGGTTAAACCTGGAGTTACTATGGTTACCAGTACAATTTGAAACTTGGTTAACGGTTTAACCGGGTAACCCGGAGTTAGTGGGATGGTGCAAGTGGCGCTTATGAGATTTGATTGTGCTTTTCTTTTAGATTTACTGAATGAACTTTCTGTTCCACGTACTCTATACCACCTTAGAGCAAACTTGTTAATGTTCTCCACATTCGATTAGATTAAGTTTCTAACCCATAAATGGATGTTTGGAGTTGAATCTACGCCATCTACGAGTATCTGTCTCCCATTTTATGGAACGATCAGTACAGTTACCATCAGTTTGTCACTGACATAAACGACGTCGAGAACGTAATTTACTTTCTATACATCTCGCTCGCACTCGCATATTAGTGCAAACGGGATGTATAGAAAGTAAATTACGTTCTCGACGGCGTTTATGTCAGTGACAAACTGATGGTAACCGTACTGTTGGCTAGTACCCCTAGAGGAAATTTCATTCGATATCGTGACGGACGTACGCGTTTGCGTTAAGTCTCATTTTGTATGGGATTTGAGTTTCCAAAACGTCCCGCTTGGCGCGCTGTTCAAAATCCCATACAAAATGACACTTAACGCAAACGCGAACATCACGTCACGCTATCGAATGAAATTTACACTAGCGGTACAGTAACTCGAGCGAGTCTCAAAAAAACTTGGTAGGTGTATAAAATATGTAGGTTCATGCTAGTGTATTATTCCGTGTGTGATGGATCACATAACAGTCTCCCATGAGATATATCATGTCTAAAACATCTAAACACACACAATAGTACAATTACATTCCAAAACCTCTTATCTAATTAGGAAGACGTCGAAAAATGAGCTTTAATACAAAAGCATAAAGTTCATTTTAGCTAATTTTACAAAGTAAGATACGAGGCAATAAAAGATTTGATTTTAGATATACGTATACGTCCGTTACTATGGTGTCATATTCGCCGTCAGAAATAAGAATAAAAGTTTCGTCGGCAAATTGTTTTGTGATGTATAAAGGGGCCCACTGATTACCAGTCCGCCTGCAGTCTCTGGCCTTATCGGGCGGCCTGCCGTCCTAGACCAATAACGTCCACAAACATAAGCGATTATTGCCGGCCGGCAATGGTCTGCTGCCACCTATGCGACTACAGACGAGTCGTCAGTTTCCCACCGTACGGCCGCCCGCCGGCAATAGTCTGATATAATTTTGACAGGTCCCTACAAATTGACAGTTCGCCGGACGATATCAGCCTATCAGTTGACCGCAAAAGGCCACACATTAACAGTTCTACTTCAGATTTTGGACTGACGGCTATTCGAACTACGGCTCGTCGATTCCGGTCAGCGTCGACAGATATCTGCCGGACAGTCCGTGGCTTGCAGGCCAATTTACACACACATTATCAGATAGCCGGCCGGTGGCCTGTTGGCCGTCATCTGCTGTCAGTCGAGAGCCTTCAGTTTCATGTTTTTCAACTAGTTTAATTTTTTCATCAAAATGGACAGTCGACGTCAAAGATAATGTTTACACTTTTCGACCTTATTCCTTTGTAATAAGGCAAAAAATGTAAACATATTTTTGACTACTATAGTGAAACCTGGTTAAAAGGGGATATTACTACAATGTTCTGCCGCCAGAGTGCAGCACTACCGACTCAGTGAATTCATAGACTAACTTATACACACTGTGCCTTAAACTGTTTTTTGACAAGTTTTCACAGACAATAAAATATGACATTGATGTATCAAGGCGGTTTGTTAACAAGGGCCTACCGGTAAACGCGAAAATCGGAATTTAGTTATCTGCCTCTTTATCGCTCGAATATGCAAGAGTGATAGAGAGATTAGATAACGAAATTTCGATTTTCTTGTTTCGCGGTAGGCCATGTGATTGACGTGACGTGTGAGGTGTCAATGTGGTTTGTTTACTGTATGTGCCACAAAGGTGCCACCTACGCACTAGGTTGGTGTCGAATACAATGGCTCGCTTTTCGTATATACTTGCGAATGATTACATCGAGGATGAATGTGTCACTGAGTTTCATAGGATACTTTCCCAAAACACAAATTACCGCCCCCGCGACGTACTTGTGATGCAGGCTATGCATCTAATCGAGTCCGTTCCCGCCGAAGAAGAATTAATGATATATTAAATATGTAGTAAAAAAAAACTACAAGGGTTGCGAAAATATAAGGATTCCTATAGGGTAGTTGAATACGGAATCCTAAAAACAGGCAAACAACCTCTGTAAAATGTAACGATGCGAGCGGAACACTAAATACCTCGAGCTATCTCGGGCTTGGCCAAATTATTTATTACAAGGTATCAAACAAAAAAATCACTCGGGTAACGCCCAAGTAGACCTAATATTATGTAGAAAAGGTTTAAAAGAGTAGAATGAATATAACAAAAACATAAGAGTAAAGTATATTCATTTCTTTCAATTTGGTATACATAGTTAGTTCCTAAATAAGAGCCGGTGTAAGTAAAAGTAGGTTGAATCCACCGCTTGCAGCTTGTGACTCCATATACTTTTTTTGTAATAATTGTCACTTATTAGGAGAATTTCGGGTAGGTAATATCGCCATGCCACGCTTTGTAACTCCGAACACAGTTTGCTCCAGATATTCTCTTAACTTAAAACGGAATGAATTAATGATGTCATAATTCGGATCCCACTTGTAGCTGAAGAATTTCAGGCATAGGTCTTATCTCTTGTCTAAGCAGGTACCTCCATACTTGCGCTAGTGTTTCTACCACGTGTCTTTATAGCGGAATCAAATCGCACAATAGCTAGTCTTTTCATTGCTAGCTGCCGTGAACGCCATCGAAGGTATACCTCCCGGCGTTGTCTTGAGAACTATTAAAATTTTAAGCAGTGTTGTTATATTGGGAGGCTAATTTCCCTATTTGAATCTTTGAATGTTTGCTCCTTTTTACTCGGTTACTTACTCTTAATCAATAATCAAGTCTGTATTTTCAAATATATAAGCCATGCAAATACAATAATAACATGTCACATTTAACATTAATAGAGAAAAAAATAAGGTTTATGTATGGTTTATGTTATAATTCTCTTTATGACATTTATTTTTGACAGACAGTAAACAACAGTTGCGAGGTAACAACATGATAAATAAAGAAAAGTCTTGACAAAGTAGATACATGCAACCTTCGCATTGTTGTATTCATGCCTTAAAATTAAAATGATGCCTATGAACTCTAACTACTAGAATTAAAGTTGAATTTTACTAACGTACATATCTGTTGGTTTTTACTGTAGGGCTACCGCCAATACCGAAAATCGTCAATTGCGGGCATTTTTCTCTGTCACTCTAATTATGCCTTCATTGGAGTAAACGAGTACAAGATCCCCGCAATTTGCGAATTTCGGTTTTCGCGGTAGCCCCTCTGATTCTATTTCAATTTGACAGAAGCCCTACCGTATTTAATGTTAATAAGGTCTACTGGCCTTAAAATTGTGTATGAAATTACAAGCAAATATCAGCCTCATAAATTAAGTATTGGATCCGTGATGTTCGAAGACAAAAAGTCGTATGCATATTTTAGGGACTATGAACTCTTAAGTACTAGGAATAAAGTAGAATTTACTAATGCTGTAACGTGTGTCGATCGCCGGCCGGCTACCTCATGATGTGTGTTTGACTGGACTCGAGGCCACGGACTGTCCGGCGGATATCTGTCGGCGCTGACTGGAATCGTCAGGCGGCCACACACTATCGGTTCGTGTAAGTCGTCAGGCCGAAAACTGACAGAGAACTGTTAGTGTGTGGCCTTTTGCGGTCAACTGACAGGCTGATATCGTCCGGCGGACTGGTAATCAGTGGGCCCCTTAAGAAAAGTTATATGGGATGGCTTGGTGACCTCCAAAGTTGGACCCTCGTGATATGACCCTGAGCAAAAAACGAGTGAGTGACAAAATAAACACATATCGTGAGGTCTGTTAGCTCAGATGGCAGAGCAATGGACTAGCGATCCAGTGTCGTGAGTTCAAGTCTCACCCAAAACATTTTTTCCACTTTTGAATTTATTCTAAGCTTACGAGTAATAGCATCGCTCGTAGACGTTTCTGCTTAATACAAACTTAATTTTGGGGTGGCGCATCGTTATTGGTGAATTATCAATATAACTTGGAAATCCGGTAGCCGATTATTAAGTGTAAGTAGTGTAACAGTCTTGCGGTAGATGTCGCTATGGGCGCCTCCCTAAGGCGCATATGGTGGAAATATTCGCTGTCCTCGGTTGTAGTCTCGGTAGCTTAGTTGGCAGTGCATGGACTAGCGATCCAGTGTCGCGAGCTCAAGTCTCTCCCGAGACAGTGAATTTTTGCACATTTATTTCTAAGCATATAATAGACGTTTCTGCTTATAAATAAATAAAGAAAAATAAAAATAAAAATAGCCTTTATTTCCCTGAAAGTAGGTACATAGTGATTAACTTATTTACGTATAAAACTAAAAAAAAACAAATTAAAATACTAAAATTAAGTGGTAACAATTGGTTTGTTACGCGGGAATCATCCATTTCTGGACGAAGGCCTCCTCCATCTCATGCCAGTCGTTCCTGTTTTGGGCCAAGCGGGTCAGTGGTTTCCAGCCACGATGTCATCTTTCCAGCGGCGAAGAAGATGTCCGTGTTTCCGTTTGCCCTCTGCTCGTCTGGTGAACCAGTGCACAACACGTTGACTCCATCGGTTGTCGTTTAGTCTTGCGACGTGTCCGGCCCATTTCCATTTAAGTTTCGCAGTCATTTCTAGTGCGTCTATGATTTTTGTTTTAGACCTTATGTCGCTGCTCCTGATGCGGTCCTTCAGCTTGTAACCTAGCATACTGCGCTCCATTGCTCTTTGGGAAGTCCTGAGTGTCCCGACCTTTTTTCTACAGGATGCTGTTGGAGCCCATGTCTGACAACCGTATGTGAGAGTTGGTAGTACGTTCGAGTCCATTATTTTCTTTTTAATACGGAGCGGAAATTTGCCTTTAAATATACTTTTTAGTGACCAGTATTTCTTCCAACTTAGGGTGATTCGCCTTTTTACTTCTTTTTCGGTTCTGTCTGTAAAGCTTATGTTCTGACCTAAGTATATATAGTCGTCTACATATTCTATGTTGTGGTTATCGACACAGAGTGATTTTTTTATTGCATTTGTCATTGCTTTAGTTTTGTCTGGGTTCATATGTAGCCCGCATTTTTTGCTCTCTATGTTAAGGTTGTTTATCATTTCTTGAAGGTCTACGTGATTTTCCGATAGTAAAATAATGTCATCTGCGAACCGTAAATTACATAAGTATTCACCATTCATATTTATGCCTTTTTTATTCCATTGGACGAACGTTTCTGCTTAATGAATACAAAATTAAATCCCAGATAATCCTCTGAATTAATAATCACCCTTAAAACCAATTTGCCCTTAAAATAACCGACGACGCATATCAGTCCTTCACATATATTTGTACAGCCCTAAGCTCTAAGCTATGTTAATCCAAAATCGACACCCGTAAACCCTTAAATAACGAAAGAAATTAATGCCAGGTCAGGTCTGAGAAAGGGGGTATTACATATCCTTTACCCGACAGCGAAACGTAATGGAGGGTAGTGTTATTAAATTGTACAACAGGACTTAATCGTGTATCTAAGTTTGAAGATTTACCTACGATGTTTCGAGGACGGCGTTGTCCCCGTGGTCTCGGAGAAGACTGGCTAAAGTTAACATCAACATCTTCTAGCCGCGCGAGTTTTTCGAACTACCCGCGCTTGGTCTTGTTTATCAGCTTAAATCTTAAATACGCGATTAATTCCTGTGATGTTCACTTAACATCATTAATCTAGTTTACTTTTAGAGGAATTATATTGATTATAGGTAAATAAAACAATTTATTATTCGGTCCATACAGAGCGCCCGTAACACAGCGGCCGCCATCATGCGCACCAGTGTTGCCAGCCATCTGCTTATTTATTGATGAACACCACATCTCTTCCTTTTTAACAAATTTGAAATTGTAGGAGAATACATAAAATGAATCATTGTACAGTACTGTACAACCAAAATGAACTTGCAACACAACACATTTCTAATCAGCATTTAGCTTTAACCAATTGAGTGATAATAATTTGAACAATGCATTTACAGACACTGACATAACTATTAAACTCTTAAATCACGACACACTTTTATAACTCAGTGTTTATATGATGATAAATATGAAGAAGTCGATACTCCAATTACAAATAAGTAAACTTACAGCTTTCCACATAGTCTTAGAAACCTTATTCCTTGTAAATATACCCTTTAGTATACAAAGATAGATAAATAGAGATATTTATTTGCATACCAGGTATTTTACATACATATACATGGACCCTGAAAAGGGTGTAGTAAAATAGGAAGTTTACAATATCACAAGTCCATACATATGACTAAACTACTAATAGTTAATTGATTTTCTAATTGCTGTTATAAGTAATCAAGTAACATATACATTTTTTAAAGTAACAACTACAATACAGATAGCCTCTTTAATATGTTTACAGTCTGATTACAACTATATATTATCTAGCCAGCCATCATATGTTAAGAACAATGAGTGATGTTAGACCACAATATTAACCACTAGTTTGTAGTACAATATATATTTTTACTAGAGTCTAATATAGTCCTTAACATGGTTAAGGTAGACTGCTCACTGACACATCAATAACATGTAACATCTGTAACAATAACTGTTTCTTACTTATTAGTATTTACATACATGACATTTATTATTATTATCTATTTCCTCTCTCTTTCTTTAAAATTAAATTGTATTACAATGTATACTACCAATTATCCCAATAAGCCTAGTTTCCCCTCTGGTTTGGAAGGTCAGATGGCAGTCGCTTCCGTAAAAACTAGTGCCTACGTAAATTCTTGGGATTAGCTGTCAAGCGGACCCCAGGCTCCCATGAGCCGTGGCAAAATGCCGGGATAACGCGAGGAAGAGAGAGTAGGTATACTAGCAATTATCCATACATATAAAATCAGTTGTATATTAACCCTCTACAGTTAAATACATGTAGAATATATTATTTTCATAAAAATTCCATGCAATAATTTAGTAGTTTAAAATATTTATATAGGAGCCAGTTACCTTATCAAATTCCTAACATTCTATTCCATAATTTTAATCAGTAATCAGTCATTAGTTGCTTTCATAGGTACATACATAAGGTGGTACATTTGAATAAGAAACAGTTATGAACCCTGTATGGGCACTGCAAATAACAACTTTTAGTAACTAAACTCTTAGCTTGCTACATTCTATAAAATAACATTTTATATTATTTAGTTTAGGTAAAAATATTAGTTTAAATGCCACTTTTATTACCCCTATAAGTATTATTAACAACTTGTACCTAAAAGTGTTTAATGCGACCAGATTGTCAAAAGCGTCAACAAATAGTGAAATTGTAACGTAGTATAGCTTTCTTGGACAAGCCGGAGCTTTAGAATTTTCCTTTGCACCATAAAAATAGCATATTTCAAAATAAATAATAAATAGTGAAAAACATCTCAACAAGTTTCACATAGTTTTAAATTCCTGTATCATACACAGTTCTACAAGTAAATATAAAGATAAATATGCAAACTTAACGCAAATGCGCTATAATCGTTAAACATATCTTTAGGCTACAGACTTCTGTCACTTATCTAGTGAGAACCACTATAATCTGTGCATAAATTTTACATCATTGTTCATAAATAATTATGTATAGTTAAATATATCTTACTATGACTTTGCTGTTATCATATTAACAATGACTGCACTTTACAGATGTGTAACACTGAAAAGCTTATGTAGTAAGGAATTAATATGCTGAATATCTGGTCCAAATCCTGTGTTGGTATATCTATTAACAAAACTTGTTTATTTACTACTTGCCTTTGTTGCCTAATAGGTACTCGTGTATGAATATGATCTAAACTTGTAAATTTTAATCAGTTGTCTGGTCATATAAATATATACAATGTCGTGTCGTATCGTTATTTACTTAATAAAGAATCCAATACCAAACTTTGGAAACACCAAACAGGACTCCACAGACCTTTCGCCAGAAATCTGAACAAGCGATATACTGTAACGCACATGGTTTTGCATCACATCCCAAATGGACTGTTTAGCACGTAGCCAGTTGTCAGCCGCATATTCCAACATATCTTTGGCATTGTCACCTGTAAGAGAAATACAGAAAATTCATCTGTTACGCTATGGGTGTGTTTATACCTATTTGGGTAGGTATGAGAAATTCAAACAGTTGTCTGTTGTGAACCATTAATCACTAATCAAGTTGATGGACTAATCATTTGATCTTGTCATTCTTGACTAATACAGTAGACTTGTTGACTGGTAGTATAAGCAGTATACAACTATACAGTGGTAGGTAATTATTTTATTCTGATGATCTCATCCAAAAGAGTATTTACTTAGTCTAACTACTTAGACTAAGTAGATAACTTCTTAAAGAAAAAAAAAAAAGGTTTTTCTTTTTTTTTGTTTAAATCAGTTTTGCTTGATAACAGCTTTGGTAGGATGGTTTGTCTTGTAAGGGTGTGTTTTGCTAAAATAGCATAACAAGCATAAATGTATGACCATAAAAAATGTATTTTATTGGGGATTCTAATGATGTTTGTTTTGACATCCATTTAAATAATTTTACCACATATATTCATTTCTACTTTGTAATGTACACATTTTCATGAATTATTGAGTTTAATAAGGGTACAACATATAATCCCTTACAAAAGATGATTTTATACCACCGGACCTAATGTATTTATTATTTCATATACAGGCAGGCAGTAAAGCAGTACTTTTACAAATGCAAACGATACAAGTCCAAAATATGAATACCGATATGTCCAATTTGTTTTTGGTTTCGACAATGTGACTTGAATCACTGACATTCATGATTTGACAGTTCTGTCATAGTCACTAGTTAGGTTAAATCAAAACTTCATTGAGATTTTCTTTTACTTACACTTACCCTATTTCCAGACATTTAGGGTTGTACAATATACTTTCCAACATGGCTCGTAACATACCATATGTGATGAGATCCTTATACTTCACGCTGCTAAACCAGTCTCCATTTCTGGTCACTGATATTTCTTCGAAAATGTCGTACAACACCTATATAGACGTCTTGCAAATATAATTATATAGTTAACAACATTGTACTTATTTTAGTTGCTAGTCTGAATGTGTTAAACTATACTTTTTTATATTATATTTAGGACATATTGTGACATATCCATGATTTTAACACTTGCAACAACATCCAATATCTACATTTTGCTCCGTAAGTTTGGAAAATCTGGTGATGGTCAAGAAACCTGAAAACTTACACAACCTGTTAGTCCATGTTTGCCACAAAACTGTAACGAGCACAGTTACACATTCCTGGAGTACATATAAGAATCTAGTAGATTCAATATTGTCTTGAATCTAATCTGGAACATTACTTTTATTTATTAACATTTAACTAAACACACAACATTGTTCTGAAACAATCTCTATCTGTCAAGTGTCAAAAGTGACACATCTGTGACATCTGACAGTAGCAATGGACTCTATAGTACTATAGATAGTTTAGCCAGGGACTGTCTCATTTCAACCATAGAGAGACAAAATCATACTGTCTTTTTCTTACGCTAGAACTAGCACCCAAAGAAAGGTTGAGTAGTTTTTCTATTCCATGTTACTAACAAATTTGTGTTTGCCAGCTTCACATTACAGGATTTGTTAAGAACTAATAAAGTACAATACAACTCACATTCACTTCTTTACGTTCCATTTACTCATGGTATTAAGGGGTCATCCATTAATTACGTCACACGTTTAGGGGGTGGGAGGGGGTCAAGAAAATGTGACATATTGTGACATGGGGGAGGGGGGAGACACAAACTTTGTGACGTCACTTTAACTTCATCAGTACCCGATTTTTTTTTTAATTATTTTATTCTTTGTACATTTAAATAACAAGTTTTTAAAACGATAATCGTTTTTATTCTTTTAATTTTTTTTCCTAAGCAGTTTTGGGTTATAAAATTACTAATATTTATATCGTCAAAAATATTTTGATAAAATATTAATAATACTTAGGTACTTACTTAATTCGATTTGGCGATTTCGTAGAAAAAATGTGACGTCACACTAGGGGGGAGGGGTTTGCCAAATGTGACCAAATGTGACAAGGGGGGGGGGAGGGGTAAAAAAACCTAGAAATTCGTGTGACGTAATTAATGGATGACCCCTAAGTATATTATTTATTACATCATTAAATGTTGCTATTACTTTGCAAACTCAACCGTATGAGTTCCTTAACATCATAATATATGTAGGTATGGAAATTTCCCATTAACCATCTTGTTGATTCATGATCAACCATTAGTTCCCATCATTTTATGGGGTTGATGATGTTATCCTTTACGACTTGGCGTACAAATCGTTAACATCATCATTTCGGCAACAGCCAGTAGTCATTTTGACATTTTTCGTTTCAAACGATTTTTTCCCATCATTTTATGGGGTTTATGATGTTGTATTACAACTTGGCGTACAAGTTGTTAACATCATACTTTCGGCATCAGCCTAAGCCAATAACTTGTTGGCATTTTATGTACATATATATGTACACACAATCACTGCAATCGCTCATAGATCTTGAATTGAATAGCCTAGATGACAAACATTGTAATTAATTATATCATTTGTGCCAGTATATTTTGAGAATCATTAATGTTTACATGAGATCCGTTAAAGGTCAACACAAATGTTCTTAGTTTGACCATCATACTCCAAGCACAAAACAGACTTTACTATGCAGTACCTACAGCAGGTACTTAGACCTTTTGGAAATATGGAAACAAGTAAATTTATATTTTGCTGGTGAATATGTACATCGTTTATAGTTTGCAAGGCAACTACATAGGTACATGTATTCTTGCATAAAATGTAAAAAAGTATTTGAAACAAAAACTGCTACAAAATACAAGTTATTATTTTATAGAACATCTTGTATTTTACCATATGAAATAGATAAGGAATCTAATATTTGATACAATTATCCATTCTTCCCTTTTAAAAAGAAAAATAACTTTTAGTTATAACTTAATCTTGTATTGTATTTCCATATACTTAGGTATTTCTATATTATCAAATTAATTTTGACGAATTGCTCTATTATTTCAACAGACTGTATTATAAAATTCAACATTTGTCATCTACCAATGTACTTTATTTGGTTGAATGTCCAAAAGAACCATACAACATTTCCTAATCCTCAGACGCCTCCGAGTTACACCCATTACAGGCATCTGAAAGTCACTCATATCTTGTATTTCTCACGATTTCATTGTTTTGTACTTTATTTTGTTCTGATATACATGCGTTCGTTTTGCAAATCGTCGGCCCTGTTTACAAACCAATATGGCGCCAATATTTCATCAATTTGCAATTTGCGAATTTCATAGGTACTTACTCACGGTTTTACCTCGTCGCCACTTGTGATGTTCACTTAACATCATTAATCTAGTTTACTTTTAGAGGAATTATATTGATTATAGGTAAATAAAACAATTTATTATTCGGTCCATACAGAGCGCCCGTAACACAGCGGCCGCCATCATGCGCACCAGTGTTGCCAGCCATCTGCTTATTTATTGATGAACACCACAATTCCCGTTGTACAATTTAATAATGTGTAAAAAATTTAAAGTTTAAATCAGGGTAAAGTGTTGTCTGAAAAATATGAATAGCTGCATTTTGGTAACTAATAAGGTGCCCTGACTGTGGTTACAACGTTATCCATTTTACTGGTAACCCAATATGTATCTTGGAACACCATTGCTTGGTGGGTAACAATGAACCCGACTAAATTACGGAGTTGTTTTTTGGTATGTTGCCAGGAATGTTAATAAGTACATGATTTCGTCACATTGCGTGTGTCCTGTCCCTCGCTTGTGGTTATTCTATAAGATTATAATATACTTGACATTGACATATGTAATAACCCCAAAAGGGAATTTGCGTGCTAGGGACGAATGGGTGTATTTTGTGTACTTGGGTCAAAAGGGACGTAGGTATTTAATGATTAATCTCAATGTCAAAGGGGCAATTAGATGTTATATATGATAATAGTTGTTTGGTGTTTGGACAGGTAAATGCTGAGGATTGTAACTTTAGTTAGAGGCGGCTTGTCAATATGTTGACGGTTGACGATATTCCTAAGGGTTTGTGTACAAATCACGCGAGGTATTTTCCCCTTGGTGATATTTGGTGAGATTCTTGGCTACCCCCTAAAAGCTTTTGACCTAGCGCGATTTACTTAATTTTAGAACCCTAAAAATGTCTAGATAGATAGATGTGCCCAATAGATTGCAAACAAATAAATAAAACAAAATGTATGCTTTGCAACTCCTCCTATGGGGCATTCCATCTACAAATCTGTAATAAACTAATAAATAATAAACCAGAAGCCGATATTTGTCGTGACGTTTGATAATTCAAAGGTAGGTTACTACAACGGCGCGATTCGGGAAATGAATTAGAGATTTACTAGATATGAAATAGTAAAGATCTGTGACGTTCCACGGAAAAAGGTATACTATTGGTATTGAATATTGGAGCGGCGTTAATAATAGCGTAAGCGCCAGCCGCCATACGGTACCTTTTGCCGTGGAACGTCACATATCTTCACTATTTCATCTCTAATTCATTTCCCGAATCGCGCCGTAATAAAGGATGACTCGCGCTAGACCGGGCTGAGCCCGGGCCGAGGCGTCCGTCATGTTATTTTCTATGACGGCTGATCAGTGATCACGTGTTGCTTTCCATAGAAAACCAAGTGCCAGAGGCTCCGGCCCGGTCGCCCCGTCTAGAATACAGTACGGTTACCATCAGTTTGTCACTGACATAAACGCCGTCGAGAACGTAATTTACTTTCTATACATCTCGCTCGCACTCGCATATTAGTGCAAAGGGATGTATAGAAAGTAAATTACGTTCTCGACGGCGTTTATGTCAGTGACAAACTGATGGTAACCGTACTGATCGTCATCAAAGAAAGTTTTTGTAGGAAAACCCATAAGAGCCCTTAAAATTTCTATAATACTTATTTCAAACCAATTGTAAGCAAAAAACTAAAATAAAATTGATGCTTCACCAAATCACCAGTCCTCTTTATTTACGTAGGTAGGTACTTATTACCTACAGACCTTGTATGAAATAAACTTTGTCCAGCTTATGGTCATACAGAATGCAAGCCGCAAACAAACTTCAAAGCCAACAATATCGAAACCGAAAGTAATATTTACCACATTAAAACGGTAAAGTAGGCTTAGTGGAAGTATGGTGCGTTGGGGTAATTTCGTGAACATGGTATATTAAAAAAATATTCATATTAATGTTTAGGTTACAATTTTATTTACTTTAACACATTCATTGCCACTTAGTGCTACAGGTTACGCTCGTAGTGCGTAGCCACGGTTTTGCCGTATGTAGCGCGTAGTCGCTATGAACAGTGTACCCGACAGTCGGGTTCTTGGCCCTGAATGTGTTAAAAGACCCTGCACCCATTTAATCTTTCTAGTGTAGCACATTTTGGTTGACGGGAGAGAATGCTTTAAGGCATTAAGTCCATCATTTTGTATCATGTATTGTGCACTAAACATTAAAAAAATAAATCGGGTAATTGGACTATACACGTAGGTGAAGTATGAGCTTTAATAATTTAACTAGTGTTGGACCAAGCTAACTCTGCAACGCAATAATTTGACAACCCCCTTTAAAAAATATATGATAATGTTTCTTTGCTGTCACAAAAACATGTAGATGACACGTAAGTGGAATGAGACATCTTATTACTTGCACCACATTTAGAATTATAATCCAATAGCATTCGGTATAGGCTTTATAGTTAGGGTCTCTACCAAGTAGGCCATGGTGGCCCCGTTGTAACTTTTAAGTAATATTACGAACATAATATTACTTTACATTATTTTAAACCGCCTATAATTTGTCTGTTTTGCTCTAAGGTGCACTGGTATAGATGCTCTATGGCATTGAGTTTGCCTTTAGTACGATGCCTTTTCTTTTTAAACTTGTAATCACCCCAACGCACCTCAGCATTTTGTCCTTTCAGCAACCAACAATGGCCTTTGGCAAAAACTCGGGACATTTTCCGCCGAATTACACACTTACTCAATCAAGGGCCACTCATTTAGCGTCTACTTACCTATTAGGGTTGCCACATTCATATTAAATTTATTATAAATAGTGGTTCATTTTAGTATAAGATGACAATAACTGGCCACCCTTCAATAACTAGCCACTTTAAACTAAAACGAATTCTGTTTATGGGTGAATAGAATTCATTTTTAGTACTTCTAAGGTGGTCATTTATTAAACAGTGGCCAGTAATTGATTAAATACTTAGTTAGGTAGTATTTTCATCGTGGTGGTGTGGTGAAAATTTTTGTGTTCCACTTGGTGGCAAAATTTGTTTAACCCTTGTGCCTTGAAACCCTCGCAACGCTCAAGATTCCATGCAAGTGGTTCAATTATAGAATCCTTTGCATGCTCGGGTGTCAATATTAGCACGAGCGGTTAAACAACAACTTTGAATATGAATAAGAATAATTTCATTTATTCATGGCAAACTATTATGTAAAACTACATTTCATACAAACGTATTACAAAAAGTATATTAAAAGCATAAAGTATATAGTTTACCACGAAATGGTTCCGCCTCAGCATAATGCTAACCCGAAAGCCCTTTGACTTTGCCCCCGTGTAAAACAAATAACTATTCCTAACATTGCTAATTTATTTGTGTGTTTATCACAATTTTTCCTAAGTTATGCTTGTTTAACATAGTACCAGGTACAAGCTTTGTTTAGTTTGGGGCTAGGTCGATCTGTGTTACATTGTCCCTAAATATAGAAAAAGTGTTATGCTAATTTTATTATTCAACTCACGTATTTATATTTTTAGTCACTCGCGCGACATGTTTTGGAGATAAGCACGACAGTTTAAATTCGATTATAGAAAAAACCGCAAAAACTTTGAAGAGGCAACCCCGACCAGTAAGTAGAGCACAATAAAGACTTGAGAAATGAATTTCCGTCCCATTTTGTTTACTTATTATTGTTGACTTTGATTGTGGAGGATTTTCGAAGACTATTGAGGGATTGAAGAGGAATTTTAGATGACTCTAAATGGGTTTGATTTTGTTAAATTGTTCATTGAGTTTTTATTTCTAGTCAAAGACGCAACGAACTGGAATAACTATAGAACTCTGACCAGGGGGGCCTAGCCAAGATGCCTATCGTTTGGGCAGCGACAATGAAACGCTGTCTGTTTGTCTAAAAGTAAAGGAACTATTTATACTTAAACGCATTTTTTTTACGGCGTAAATAACGAAAAACTTGTTTTTGAAGATCTTTCCGTTCTATACAGGGTGGCTAAAAAATAACTGCATTCCCGTTGCCAGTGAGGTTTTGGGATTATACTGAGCAACTTCTAGTACTTGTACAAAATTCTACAGGTAGGTAGGTATATTCTAGCTTTCAACCTCTTTTTTAACTCGCGGGCGTCGCGGGCCGATACGACTCACCTATAATGCGGCATTTTGAGCGTGTTTTAACCGCTACTAGGTGATTATTATTGTCATTGCTGTCTGTGTGTGTGTGTGTTTGTCGATTTGTGATTTTGTTCCACTAACACTTAGTTTTTAATATTAATTGTTACTAACCATTATGGGCCATTGTTGTCTTTTAATAAATAAATTAAAATTAAAATTAAAAAAATTAAATTAAATTAACCCCCTCGGGTGTCGAATTTCAATTTAGTTTAAAAGCCCTGTGAATATGATAGCCAATTTTGATTTTAACTGTAATTAGTATGAGTACTAATTGATACAAGTCAAAATTATTCTTTAGGTAGGCACCTATTCAAGTAGGCCTAGCGACGAGCACTTTAAAATCAAAATGATAGATATTAAACGAATTCAAAGTGTCTTAGTTATTATTTTACCATAAAATTTATCAACATATAACATCAACATTTCTCAAACATGGCTACGGCGTTTACAAAGGTGAAATCTTCGTTTTTTCGCGCATTTATAAATAAAATAATTTATTGCAAACTATCTGGGTCCATAGTTTGGTTATTAGTGTTAGTACAACACAACAACAAATTACAATTTATTAAATTGTAGGTATACAATAATTTATTATTGGATACCTACAATTTAATTTTTTATAAAATTTAGAGAGCGCCTGAAATTTTTGTACTAGCAATTTCAACGAAACCGACATTTGACGGTCAACCTAACTTTGGGCGCAAGGCGCTTGACGGACTGGCTTTTAAATAACACAACCGAAATAGAATTATTATGAAAAGGCCTTCGCCTAGACCCGAGATAAAACTTCCGAGGATAGATCGCACAACGCTTTCCAACAACGACCAACTTCGTAATGGCTGTGTTAACTCAAAATAGCTAACAAGGGTAGCGGGAAAGACTAGTTATTAATAAAGACTTCTATTGAAGCAGGTGTTTTTACCCCGATATAGCTAGTATATAGTATACTGCCCGTTATAGTTTGCCGCTGCTGGGCAAAGGCCTGTCCCCTTGATCTCCTCAATTCCCGTTATTTTGTTGTTTCAACCAGATATATACTGATGAAGGTGTCTAAGTCGTCCCGTCGAACTGCCACGTCCGCGCTTTTGCGGCATCCACTTGGTGGCTACTGGCTACACCAGCGGTCGGCAACAAGCGGCCCGCGAGCCTCCCTGGCTATTTTGTATGTAATATTGACAAACGACAATGTCTGATAAAGTCACACATATTAACAAAGTGCGGCCCGCGTCAATTTCGGTAACTACTATTTGGCCCTTGGTTGCCGACCGCTGGGCTTCACTAACAAAACTATACAGATATAACTCAATTACAATTTTCTTTCTGGGGTTTGGTTATACATCGGTATCAACAATATTTAATTACTACTAATATAAAAACGTATAAGTATATTATTCCGTAGCACGTCGCACGCGTCCGCGCCTATTAGCATTGCTCAATATTATTTATCGAAATATCCGCTCACCCGCTCCGCTCCGTGCATCCTCGCCGGCTAGCGGACGCCCATTGAGATCGCCTGTGTTTATAATTCCCTGGTCTCTGCTAGCGGTAAATCTTTGAGTTTAGCTCCAAGTTTGAGTTTGTTGTTAAGTTTTAATTTTACGTTTCACTCTTGGCGAGTTTTCGAACTCGTGCTTAACGACTTGGATTAAAATTTTAATGTGTTTTTATAATCAAGCTTGTTACTGCTTTTGTTGGTGTTTTTGGTATCAAATTTTAAGCACTTATGTAGAATTTTAATGTGTAATGTTTATACTCCGTTCTGACATTGGCAATATTGTTTAGACGTTAAAATAGTGCGAGAACAATACAATTTTGCAAACGAGGTCTATCTGTCGTAGGCCGATCGTAAGATCAGGCAGATCGTAATATTCCTGTGTAATGTTTTGACGATAGTCACATTAAACCAATACATAGGTGGGATAGGTTCGTTAGGATGCTTCAGATGCGTAGCGGGGTTCCGTCGACTCAGGGAACGAGTCGAAGATTTTCACGTTTCACGATATGCCTAGGAATTTCACGATATGCCTGATCTTACGATCGGCCGCCGACATATAGATCAGGACAGCCGCAGGCTGGAGGGAATTAAAGACTCGAGTTTGCAACATACAGTATGGTTAAAAAAATAAAAAAATCATTTGCTGTGTTATTCGTAAAAATATATCGGTTTAAAATATAAACCATTTCTTAAAAGCCTGCCCTCCAAAACATTTTCAAGCTTTATTGAAATACGAGTAAAAATGAACTTTCACGAAGTATTTTTCTCTGTAACATTTCTGCGGGAGACGTGTGAGCCAATTTATTATTGATGTTCGTAAAAGTTTTACTATTTTACTTTATTTGATAGATATTGACATGACAAATATGAATCTCTACTTTAATGTTGCCGTCAGTAAAATAAATATACTTAATAAGCTTAGCTCTAAAGCTCGAGAACATTGTGTTGTGAATTTTGATAAAATGTAGTTTTATTTTATGCGTCAAAATAACACAGTACAGCTTTTATGTCTACCGTTCTCCAATTCTCCCTCAATTGCTCAAGGGTTAACTGGAAGAGATCCCTGAAAGGGATAAGTTCGCCTTTGTACTAATAATTTGTGTTTTTTCATGTTTTATGTTTCTTTTTGTACAATAAAGTATTTTACTACTACTACTACTACTACTAAAATATTAAACCGATGAATTGTGCAATTTCTCAATGTATTTATTTATACTATCGAATATTTGGAATAAAATAAAATAATAGATTAGGGTAGAAAAACTTACCTACTTAAACTTAGTTAAGTACGAGTAGTTCGTCCTGAACTGAGAACTCCCGGTCCGCCAAAACCTCTATTGAGTAGATTTCATAGACATCTATTTAACTTTCGAAGCAGCCTTTTAGATCATCAGTTATTTGGAGGCCGATTTCTGAATTTCGAGCGCTTGATTTTGTAGTCACTCGAAGATCTGTTGAAAACGAATAGTTGAGTTGTTGTTGAGTTGAGCATGGCCCGACATGACCTTGACCGAGTTTTAACTATAAATACTTGCTTAAATTAACATACAATAACAACGACAAAAATATGCTGGCTACATAAAATTCTCTCTTCTCTCTATGCATCGCTGGGGAAGGCTTCCACAATTATCATCGCACATTTCCTTGGGATTATAAAGCGGAAGAGGTTGGTGGCACTGGCAGCATTTATAATCTGAGGGGCTGTCCATAAATTACGTCATCGTTTTTTGACGATTTTTGACCCCCCTCCCCTAAAATCATCCAAAAATCATGCTTCGAATGACCCCGTTTCCTCCTACGTCATGCTACCATCATCCGATGTCCAGACCCCCCCACCCCTATTTTGAAATGACGTAATTTATGAATAGCCCCTGAGTACGATGTTTATAGATTTCTTTGCGAAAGTTGCCTGGGCTTATGACTTGAAGACCGTGTCCGAGGAGCTAATTCAGAAGCGTGTTGAACTTACTGGAGACGGCTCGCACAATCTATGGGGGTGGGGCGACAAGGACCAGTCTAAAAAAAGAGGTGGATGCAGCTATTACAATTAATCCTACAGATGAGTAAATAGGGCCTTTCCAAAGTATGGCCTCGTAGTCCGGTTGCCAATTGCATGAAACCCTACCTGATAAAATAATAGAAATTACGTACTTGGCAAATTTTGCGCAAATGGCAAGAATGTGGTAATAAAAACATCAAAAACGCCTCATCGAAAAATAGAATGAAACTTGTATGGAGGATAACTATTATTAGCCTTTGAGGACAGTAAAAAAACCGGACAAGTGCGAGTCGGACTCGCCCACCGAGGGTTCCGTACTTTTTAGTATTTGTTGTTATAGCGGCAAGAGAAATACATCATCTGTGAAAATTTCAACTGTCTAGCTATCACGGTTCGTGAGATACAGCCTGGTGACAGACGGACGGACGGACGGACGGACAGCGGAGTCTTAGTAATAGGGTCCCGTTTTACCCTTTGGGTACGGAACCCTAAAAACCGTTTACCTCATCGAAAAATAGAATAGCCTTCGTTTGAATTAATGACATTATTTTAAAAGTCATTCTAATGTACGGTACCTACAGTTTGTAATAAACAACGTAGTAATTCCAAACAGGACTGTCTTTAAAATATTCACTTCAGAGGGTAAAAGCAGGTAGGTATATGCATATCAAACAATCACACAAAAACATCAAACGGCATTTGACATGAAACACGCGTTACATTCCTTTACCTCCATTCTGAAAGAATTATTTTTCAATAAAACTCTTTTAGGAATGTAATTCGTATTCTTCAAATCTGTAAAAATCATCTTAAAGAAACAAAGGCCGATTCTGTTAGGTAAGCTATTTGATATGGAACCCGAATTTAATAATCATTATTACTAAAAACAACAGATAACGCAAAAAAGGCAGACTTGATGCCATATAATATGACACTTTCCTGCAGCTGATTTTCTCCCTCCTAGGCGTCCAACATCCGATATCGGTGCGGCGGTTCCGATAATTTCAGCTATGTCGGAGCCCCCGTCAGCCGTTGGACCGATAATATTTGTTTGTGTGCGTATATGTAGGTATAATGTTTGTTGTAGTGTGCGTGACTGCTAAAGACGGCGCTCTCGCGGCCTGACTAGCGCAGATGTATCATGCACATTGTCTTATTCTATCCGGTATCCACATGCGATACCGGATAGAATAAGACAATGTGAAAATACTGTCATGTTATATCCATGGCTCGGAACCGCTTTATAAATAAAATACCGGTATTATTACGTTCTTTTTCGTTCTTTGGTTTATTATTTAATTTTAATGGGACAATTTAATAATACAAAGATTTTACCTAAATACATGATTCAGTCCTATGTAAAGAGCATAAAATAATTTTAAATATCGGGCTATTTCGGAGTTTTGAAAAAAAAAACAGGTTCCGAGCCTTGGTTATATCAAAGTATGTACCTAAGTTGAAAAGAAAACCTTATCTAATTATTATAGCCGAATCGGCCAAGACCGGAATCGCTTTGATCTTTAATCAGATTTATTTCCGAAACGATTTTCCCCTTTCGTGCCTTTCTTGGGTAATGGGGGAAAAGGGGGCATGGACGGAAGGGGTTATTATATTCTCACTGTGGTGCGATTAGTGAGTATTCGAGTGTAATGAATTAATGATAGAAAAAATGATTTAAATCTCGATATCGAGTTTAACACTTCGATGGCTTTATGTAGTTACAAGCTACTTTAAAATAAGCTTTTTCTCAAAAAATCGTTTTTTATACAATTTTTTATCGCGACTCTTTTTTTCAACAGGCAACTAATACTCATCAAGACAATTCTAACAAACCCAAACACAATTAGCTTGCGTTGTTTTATCACAGAGTTCCTAAGACCACCTCCTGTGTCATATCATCAGATCAGCTCGATGATACCATAATATTGCATTGTCACCCACCTTACATAGGTATAACTAATATATGTGAAGTTTTAGCTCAATCGAATAATGGGAAGTGAGTCTAATTTTGCTTGCAAGAAGATGCAAAAGACAACATACAAAAATCACTGATTTAAACTTTCACGTGGGTCTCAGAATCAACCATGATAAATCGGAATACTTTCACATGAAGGGGTACAGGGATAGTCGCACGCAAAGACAGAACCTACTTGTGGGTGAAAACACTTACAAAGGAGTGTCCAAGTTTAAATACCTTGGGTGCACTGTCTCGGATACACATACAAGGGAGGACGAAATCAACATCCGAACTCAAAACGCCTTACGCTGCAGTGCTGCGCTCCATAAGGTTTTGGTGTCCAAGCTTCTTAGTAAACGTACTAAGATACGGATCTACAAGACCGTGATCCGCCCCATTCTGATGTATGGGTGTGAGGCTTGGACACTAACACTCAAGGAGGAGAACAGCCTTTTAGTCACAGAACGTAAGGTGTTAAGGAAGATTCTGGGACCCGTCAAAAGAGACGATGGCAGTTGGAGGATCCGAAAGAATGCCGAAATAGAACATCTGATAGCCGAGCCGAATATAATAGGTGAGACCAAAGCGCATCGTCTCCGCTGGCTTGGCCATCTCGAAAGGATGGGTGAAGATCGGGCAGCCAAAAGGGCCTACTTAGGTCGACCAACTGGGCGCCGTCCTGTTGGTCGTCCTAAATACCGTTGGGCAGATAGAGTGGAGGCAGATCTCCGTGAGCTCGGCGTCGGCGAAAGCTGGCGGGATACCGCTCTGGACCGATCAAAGTGGCGTGCTCTTGTGTTGGAGGCCAAGACTCATTTTGGGTCACCGCGCCAACCAAGTAAGTAAGTAAGTAAGTAAACTTTCACGATTATTAAACACTAGCTGACCCGGTGAACTTTATTTCACCTAGGTACATGTATGCATTTGTTTTTTTTTTGCACGTTAAATACGGATTATACAATCATTATACATTACAGGCATTATATCAACAAATACGTATACGTACCTAAAATTTTTCGGTTAGTATCTGTTGTATCGGTTCACAATTATATGACTTGTACGAAACAGGCAACATTATACTAAAATATGTCAATGTCTTGCATTGAAATAAGCTTGTGGAATATAACGCGTAGTTTTCAAATTATCATTACACACATCTTTGATTCCAAAATAATCATCATTTTCGAATTCTGCACTCCCTGAAACCTACAAAACGACACCCATGACGACTTTCATGACAAAGTGCACGGCAGACATATTGGATTCCAAAACAGTCATCATTTCCGAAACCGGCACTCCCTAAAACCTATAAAACGACACCCATGATGACTTTTATATCAAACTGCAAGTCAGACATATTTGGATTCCAAAACAGTCATCATTTTCGAATTCTGCACTCCCTAAAACCTATAAAACGACATCCATGAGGACTTTAAGTCAAAGTGCACGGCAGACATCTTGGATTCCAAAAGAGTCATTATTTTCGAAACCGGCACTCCCTAAAACCTATAAAACGACAACCATGATGACTTTTATGACAAAGTCCACGGCAGACATCTTGGATTCCAAAACAGTCATCATTTTCGAAACCGGCACTCCCTAAAACCTATAAAACGACACCCATGATGACTTTTATATCAAACTGCAAATCAGACATATTTGGATTCCAAAACAGTCATCATTTTCGAATTCTGCACTCCCTAAAACCTATAAAACGACATCCATGACGACTTTTATGATCAAGTGCACGGTAGACATCTCGGATTCCAAAATAGTCATTATTTACGAAACCGGCACTCCCTAAAACCTATAAAACGACACCCATGATGACTTTTATGACAAAGTGCACGGCAGACATCTTGGATTCCAAAACAGTCATCATTTACAAAACCGGTAGTCCCTAAAACCTATAAAACGACACCCATGACGACTTTTATGACAAAGCGCACGGCAGACATCTTGGATTCCAAAATAGTCATTTTTTTCGAAACCGGCACTCCCTAAAACCTACAAAACGACACCCATGATGACTTTTGTGACAAAGTGCACGGCAGACATCTTGGATTCCAAAACAGTCATCATTTACATAACCGGTACTCCCTGAAACCTATAAAACGACATCCATGACGACTTCTATGACAAAGTGCACGGTCGACATCTTGGATTCTAAAACAGTTATCATTTTCGAAACCGGCAATCCCTAAAACCTATAAAACGACACGCATGATGACTTTTATGAAATTATGACAAAGTGGTTGGCTGCCATCTTTTTTTTTTTACGTACAAAAATGACCCCCTGTCAACTTTCAATCGAGATTTAATCGAAAATTTAGTCGATAATATTCAGTTTAATTCAATTTCAATCGTATGTTAGGTCGACTACATTAATCGCGAATAATTTAATCGACGATTAAATTTGCCGATTAACTTTTTTATTCGATTAATTAGTCGAATAAAAAGTTATTCGATTAATACTCATCTGTGGTCAAGTCTGTCGTTTCGATTCATATGACATTTCCGTAAGTTGATGAAAATCGACTAAAAAAAACGATACAATTAAAACAAAAACCAAATGACAATAAAATGAAATTCGATGTGAAAAAAAGGTTATTTAATAATACAAAGTTGCAAAAATCGGCATTAAATAGATTCGACTAATTCATTTATAATCGCTACATTTGACAAAGGTGATGTAACCTTATGGTTAGCCTCATCACTATAGTGCATGCATAAATATAAATATGTCAATCCGTTGTCATTACTGTTACTATTTTACAATTTTAAAATCTCAAATACGGCGTAATCCTAATATTGTGGATATATCTTGTCGGTTCGAAACCCTTTTTAAATACGTTCTTTAATTTGAGGTAATAGTTTACCGTATCGACGTGATGAACATCAAATGTTTGACAGGTAAGATACCTAGGAACATTTTGTATGGGAATTATTTTTCTTTCATTATTTTGTTTTCGTAAATTTTTCAATGGTTTTAACAGTTATTCTGCTATTCTGGGCCGAGACGAATCCAACAAATCAAAAACCATGAAAATCGGTCCAGCCGTTCTCGGGTTATGGGTGCTGGAACAAACACGACTTTGTTTTATATATATAGATTACCAAACTGCACTCGGGACTTAATCGCGTATTTAAGTTTTAAAATTTACGTTGTCCCCGTGGTCTCGGAGAAGACTGGCTCAAGTTGACATCAACATCTCGCGCAGCTAGAAGATGTCCCGAGTGCAGTTTGATAACATACAAAAATTGTAAGTAATGTATAAGCTTGTAAAATAATTTGACTCTAAACATAACTAAAACATTTTTTACTCGTCTTTATTACATTCTACTTAAGTACTTCTTTATGCCAACCCTTTAAATAGCCCAAGGCAACTTTTACAAAAGCCACTTAAATGTAGGACCGAAACGAAACATAACGCAAAACAGCCATTAGAAAACTCATTCAAATATATACCGTATTCCTACGTACTAAGTTCCAAATTTCACCTGGTTTTCCATTGGATGTTACGACTGTTTTGCATTGGGCGTAGCAAAGTTGCAGAGTTGCGGCTTGTTTTGTAATTTGTATGGAAATCGGACGATCGTAAACTATAAGCGGTTGAACAGTTGTGACATTTTAAAATATTTATAAACAAATAGACATCGTAAAATAAAACTTTGTAAAGGGATTACATCGCGTATAGGGAGCGTGCATGCACTGTAGGCAGCACAGTACGGCTACCACCAGTTTTGACATTGACATAACGCTCACGTTTACGTAACTTACTTTCTATGCATCTCGCTCGTACTCGCATATGCGAGCAATAGTGCAAGCGAGATGTACAGAAAATAAATTACGTAGACGTGAGCGTTATGTCAATGTTAAAACTGATGGTAGAGGCTCAGGTCAGGAACCGTCAGATTTATGGCGCGAGGCGAAAATGTGAAGTTTATGCTTCCGATGCAACCCACAAGATGGCAGAACCTACTATGCACAAGAAAACGTCCGAGAACGGTGAATGGCAGCACTTGCTTTGGCGTAAAGTGTCAATCTGCCGTATTCGAACTTCAAGATATTTACAAGAGACGACACGTACTAGATCCATTCTAGATACGTTAGATATCAACTAGTTCTCTTTTACAGCGCAATTCGGGCAATCAATGTCACTTTTACGTTAGATAGAGTAAGATATCTATTAGATGTGAATTGGATCTCTAAGTCATATTCTGTGGAAATCGTTCAACAGTATCTCCAGAATCGCGCAAATGTCAAATTTGACAGGTTAGATCTTAAACATATCGTTATCGTGTCTTGGTGATGTCTAAAAGATGTCTATTTCAAAATCCGAATCGGGCCCAATGTAATGTATACCTAAGTGTAAATGTAATATATGTATGTGTGTATAATATAATAACATTAAGCGAGATTTACATTACGAAATTAGTGTCATGCATGTTGAAATCAGTTTCACGAAAGGAGTTTCGATATATGCGAAAGAATTTCGTGAAATAATTAGTGTCGTGAAATTCTCAGTATCGCAGTGACCGTGGCCCCATGGCGTTATTCATAAACGCGTTACAGGCCTGTATAAGCTATGAATCGTTTGTCATTATCTGTCATTATGACTTATGTATTTGTAAGAAAGGGATAAAACATAATTTAACTAAATCAGGCCCGTAAAGTTTTATGAATAAGGGGAAAATCGTTACAGAGGGTAAAAGTTGTAGAAACTCCAGTACAGTCGTCATCAGATATATCGGAGCGGCCAAGGTGCTCACAATATCTGAACACGCACTCTAACGCCTTGACAATAGAGGCATGTTCAGATATTTGTGAGCGATTACGGCTCGATTCGGAAAATGAATTAGATATCTACTAGACTTCAACAAGTTACGATACGGATAATTTAAAGATATTTGTAAGATAGATATGTCAAATTTGACGTTTCCGCGATTCTGGAGGTCCTCCTGAACGATTTCGACAAGTTATGACTTAGATATCCAAGTCACATCTAGTCGATATCTAATGTAGATCTAGTTGATCTCTGAATCGTCTCAAGATCTTGTGATTATCTCGAAATCCGAATAGGCCTGTTAGCCGCTCCGATATATCTGATGGCTGGATACATCTAACAAAGTATCAAGCCAGTCCAAGTCGGATCAAACTCGGCGTGTGCAGCAGTTTTAAATTTTAGATCCAGAAACATTGTAGCTAGCGTGAGTGTTCTAGTAAGGAATATAGATAACCGGATGGTCTCATCGGAAGATCTGTGCTGGAAATGGATGAGGCCATTTTGTAGTACCTATAGTTCGTTTTTTTAGCATTAGAATTAAGGTAAACAATCTTGATGTGTCTTTTAATTGAAAAACACATTTAAAAAATATGTTACCGCAAATATGTAACAATTATGAATCTAATACGTTCATTTATATTCTTCGCTTTCATAAGTAATAGTTATTGATTTTTAAAAAGCGTTTCTCAATTAAAAGACATGTCAAGATTGCTTAAACCTTCTTTCAAGTTCTTTCTAATGCTAAAAAAACGAACTATAGTCTGATACCTCCCCTTCTGTTTTGTACAAGTTTATCTTCCGCTTAAGCTTACGAATAAATTATTTCTATTCCATCCTATATTAAGAAATTTAAGAATATATCTATTCGGTGCGTAAACTTTTGATCAAAGTTCCTGGCATAACTACTTTCTTAACTTCCCAAGAATGTGCCGACATTATTAACAATCTTATACGGCTCGATTCGAACTTTATGATACGTCAAATATTGCGTCTAGATACGATATTGATTACTTGATCAATGTCAGTGTCAAAAGTGGCGTTTTCGTTTTGGCCCTGACATATCTAATCTATATCGAATCTAGACGTAATATTTGACGTATCTTAAAGTTTAAATCGGGCCGATAGGCTCCAGCGATCCGATCGTATAGTGACAGGAGTTGACAGGACTGATAGGCTGCCCGATTCGAACTTTAAGATGCGTCAACTAGGTAATAGATCTAGAAACGATATGGATTAGATGTGTCAGTGTCAAAAGTGACGTTTTTGTTTGAAACGTGACATATCGAATCCATATCGTGTCTAGATCTATTAATTGACGTATCTTAAAGTTCGAATCGGGCCGATAGGCTCCAACGATCCGATCGTATAGTGATAGGTTCTTTGAAAGTTGACTCCCGCGAATATGTTACATAGATTATGGATGGCAAATAAGTTTATGGTAGGCCTCAATGTCTCTACTGAAGATTCAAATCTTTAAAATGATTAGGTACAGTCAGCAGCAAAAGTTACTAAGCGGGCCAGGTGTTCAAAATTATCTAAACGCGGCTTTTATTGTTAAGAGAATAAGAGCGTGCCAAGGTAATTTTGAACACCTCGCCCGCTTAGCTATTTCTGCTGCTGACTGTACTAGTAAGATGCTTTGGGATAGCCTCGAAAGCGCGGTAATTTTGAAATATTACTGGTATCTGTTAAATTTTCCCTTGAGTTACTAAAATACCAAACTTTGGAACAGTGGAAGACTTTTTAAGGACATACGGTGAAATTGCGCTATATCGTACATAATAGGGAACTCTATCTATCCAACAAATTTTACCGAAAATAGACGTAAAAAGGAATCCAAAACAAAATTATAACCCGTCGAAATACAAGGCCAAATTGACCGTACAAATCTCCTGGCATACCCGAAAATGTATCACAACATTCACAACTTAGCAGACCCAACTAGCAAAATAGTCGTATAAGAATTGATTTACTCAGCCTGTAATCGTATAACAGCCGAGTTACGGTTGTTGAAACACCAATATATCGTATAATAGCGGTTAACTCGACTATTTAGCAATTTTCGCTAATTAGTGCTATAATCATGTCGTATAAACGTTTATAGCACTATCTTTTAGCACTTTTATTCCACCTTTTAATAAATGCTGAGTTAGCGCTACTAAATCACTTTTATTCAGCATAATTGTTCTATTAAAATCATATAACAGCTATAGAATAGCAAATTGTCTGAATAAGGCGCTTTAATACAACTGTTACTCAATTCTCTTCTCTGTTGCTATAAAAGCTTATTAAAAGCAATCCAATAACCATTTGGCAACAATGCTGCTGTAACAGCGCGCTTATATCATCATTCGGGTAATGGGGTTCAAACCGCTGTTATAGGAGCTGAAGTGTATTTACAGGTTTTATTCAAAATGTATTCAGCTTAGAGTACTTTTAAAGAGTTTTGAACTACATTAACAGCCCAAGTCAGCCATGTTGTCGTTTCAATATAGTCCGGTGGCCAACTGCATGAAACCCTACCTGATAAAAAAATAGAAAAATCCTACTCTGTAGGGGTAGCTGACTTTTAGTAGCATCAACTGCTCTTGGTCGGCCGCGGCTTAATTTGGCAAATTTTGCGCAAATGGCAAAATAGTGGCACAAAATTCATCAAAAAAAAACCCCATCGTATAATAGAATTGAGGTCAGCAAAACAAAAGTGGTCAGCTACATCCTGTGTTGGCAGGTTCCTGTGTCCTACCGAATTTGTGGTACAACGTGACAGCTACAATTTACCTCATCGAAAAATAGAATGAAAAAAACTGATTGTAATACCTACATTAAATTTGTTGACGTATGTCTTGGTCGGTCTCACCTTAGCCTGGCAGCTTTTGCAGTCCGTCCGCATTAAAAAAAATGTCAATGGCAGCTATCCTACCATACAAGTGACATTCTATTTTTCGATGAGGTAAATTGTAGCTCACTTGGTACCACAAATTCGGTCGGACACAGGAACCAGCCAACACAGGATGTAGCTGACCACTTTTGTTTTTTGATGAATATTTGTACCACTTTTTTGCCACTTGCGCAAAATTTGCCAAGTTAAGCCACGGCCGTCCAAGAGCAGTTGAAGCTGCTAAAAGTCAGCTACCCCTACAGAGTAGGATTTTTCTATTTTTTTATCAGGTAGGGTTTCATGCAGTCGGCCACCGGACTATAAATCCATAAACATGGCGACATCATGTGCTATAAGTGTAGCAGTAAACGCAGTTACTCGACTTATAGTCGAATTAATGAGATATAAGAGAAACTAGATCGTGTAAGCAAATTTTTACTTATTTTAATTAATATTTTTTTATTGAAATTTAAGAAAATAGACGGCCCATGAATATATATGAACCAGTGCCTTTGGTTTTATCAATAAAGTATTTTTCGCGCTAGGTTTTACTGTATTACGTGTACTTACAGACAGTAAAAACGTATGTACACAATCACGGTAAAAATAAATGTCATGGATGACAGCAGTAAAAAAATACTTAAGTACCTTTTTGTTTTATTAGACACGTGAAGACGATTAGGCCTCAAACATAATAAAATAATTGTAATATAATCGCTTACCTGAGATCGTTTTTAGCACATATTAGTTGAATAAAAGCATTTACTGCACTCTTACACATTTAAAATGCCGAGTAAAAGCAATTCGGCTACTTTTACGAAACATTTTTGCTGAGAAAAAGCAGTGCGGGTGCTTTTATGGAACACTTTCACTGAGTAATAGTAAATTGCTAATGTTTATAGAACAAATAGTCGAATAAAAGCACTATCGTTGCTATTAAAACACTAGAAGCGCTTTTATCCACTTTTACTCAACTCTTGCAGCATCGATTAGCTTCTTATACAGCGCTTACTCGATTTTTATAACACTTTTAGTCTGTATAAGTGCGCCTTTTCGCGTTGAGTAAACGCTTACAGGACTTTTATTCGACTGTTTTTACACCTTTTATAGCACCAAAAAGCGAAAATAAAAACGTGCTCTCAACTTTTATAGCACATAGAGTTGCTAGTTGGGGAGGATCGATCTATCGAGTCTATCGTAAAAGGATACTTTCGGTAACTTCCTAGAAATATCTTCAGACACTTGGTAACTAAAGGGAAGGGACATTTACATGGTACGAGATTCTTACCGTAGTATTCTTACGATTATCGTAACTAGATGAGTAAATAAAAATCATCACATATGGACAGCTTACAACTTACAACTTTTGGTCCTAGTTTGTAAGGCATTTGGTAGCAAATAGGTGTCCGGCCGACGAGAAATAAGTGATGAGCTAAGATTACGTAGTCTAGTATTGATATTTAGTTGCAATTGCTCGTGGAAAAGGTGTAAATTTATATACAGTACACTGATTTACACTTTTAGGATTTCTACACATTATTATTTACGAAAACGGGACTTAAGACACTCGCCTCGCTTTCATCTCCCCCGCAAATCGCCAGTGTGATAAGGCCCTTAAATAGCGCTTATGTGTGGCGATCCTGCGGTCTATGTAAACGCTTTATACCTAAAGCAAAGCTTTGAGCACGCTTTATTAAACTCTTTGGCCAGTAACTTTGAGAAAAAGAAATATGATATGATAAAACGTTAAAACAGTTTTGCACGAAATGAGTTTAAAAATATTACCGAAAGCAGAGCATAAAGGAAATGCACTTTTTACAAGCTTTTTACTAACTTCAAATTATTTTAGGTTTAAAGTTCACACGTTAAAGCTCGGAAAAACGTTCTTTGTTAGAAAACTAGGTTTTATCGTTTAAATAGGAAAGTAATTTTTAAACCAAATCTTTATTAGATATTTTTTCGCTGACTGGATTTTGATTTTACCCTTTATTTGCATGACGGGGGTCAAAAATCGTGGGTTCCAACCACCAGAGCAGAAAAGAACCGTTCTCAGAATAAAATATTGAAAAAATATGACAAAAAATTTGTTTGGGATCTTTATTATACACAGAAAAATGGTTAAAATCACTACTAATATAATACGTACACGCATCCGGTGCGCTCTGACTTTAAGTCCCGAAGTACCGTAAAACGGGGTGAGTAG
Source organism: Cydia splendana (assembly GCF_910591565.1). NCBI lineage: Eukaryota > Metazoa > Arthropoda > Insecta > Lepidoptera > Tortricidae > Cydia > Cydia splendana. The sequence continues at coordinate 841,763 of NC_085962.1, forward strand.
GTTTCGCGGGGAGCTATGGGTTATGAATGGGGAGAGAAGGATTGAGAGGGGGGTGAGGTGGGTTTTTAAGGCTACTGCTACAAAAATAATGTATTCCAATTTAAAATGGAGCTATAGTAATATTCATAATAAAAAAAAAACGATCCAACAATCTTCCAAAATCACCTCCCAAGTAGCACAGATAGCTCTATAACTACTCACTTTTAGTTCTATCTAACGCTCTGTGCGTATTAAGACACTTATAAGAGCACACTCGTAGTCCTACAGCTGTATAATAGATCTCAGTGATATTTATATAGCTTAGGGCTGATTAAAAGCTGCATTACGGCTCTGAAAACTACCATTAATACGCAAAGAGTGATATAAAGGTATATTTGCTACGACCCTATACAGCTTTAAGGGTTATCAAATGCTTTAACCGTTATAAGGTCTGTTTAGTGGATAAAATTACGCCATGTGCTGTATAAGGAGGTAATTGTGGACTTTTATTACGTTGACTTATTAAGGAAACACAAGTGAACTATTATGAAGCTAATAGACGTATAATAGAACACATGTGGCACATAATACAGCTTATCGCTGAACGTGTTTACCGCTAAAGCAGCTTTTATTACGCTGACTTTTTAAGGAAGCACGAATGAACTATTATGAAGCCAATAGACGTATAATGGAACACACGTGGCACATAATACAGCTTATCGCTGAACATGTTTACCGCTAATCAGCTTTTATTACGCTGACTTTTAAGGGAGCACGAGTGAACTAATATGAAGCCAATAGACGTATAAATGGAACACATGGGGCGCATAATACAGCTTATAGCTGAACATGTTTACCGCTAAGCGGCTTTTATTATTCTGACTTTTTGAGGAAGCACGAATGAACTATTATGAAGCCAATAGACGTATAATGGAACACATGGGCCGCATAATACAGCTTATCGCTGAACATGTTTACCGCTAAAGCAGCTTTTATTTCGCTGACTTATTATAAGGGAGAACGAGTGAACTATTATGAAACCAATAGACGTATAATCGAACACATGTGGCGCATAATACGGCTTAGCGCTGAACATGTTTACCGCTAAGCAGCCTATTATACTGCCATTGGGACTGTCTGCATAGCGGCTGTTAAAACGTTCACAAGATGCCTTATAACTGTTTAGAGGTTCACTAGTGTATCGAAATAACGACTTGGACTTTATAGTGGTTCACTTAAGTATCTTTATCAGATATATAACAGTCGTATGCTGCATATAAGAATTTTAACGGTTCACGTTGCTTTTTAACATTGACCGCCATTTTATTGTATATAACCTACAAAATTGAAATTGCTTTTCCAACTTTTAAGGGTAACAATAAGGTTTTGTGCCTGAGTTCTTAACCTAAATCATTAGTTTAGTACTTCCTATAACGTATTATTAACTTTTTATCTCATAATTCTGTCCAAACCACTGAAATAGTTTTTACACATAGCTTATTTATATCATTAATTTAAATAAATACTGATTATTTTCGTGGCGCACTGAAATTTTCTTAGATAATGTATATATATAATGTCAATAAACTTGCATTCCCAAACATCTTTCTCGCTTTAATATATAAAATATCATGTACAAACATTTAACTAAACACTTTAACAAAATGACTTATGGTGTCGTTGCGCTTAACGTTTTTGCTTCAATATAAATATGTTCACCTCTGCGTTCGTCGTCACTATACAAAATTTAATAGCTGATTTTTAAGGCAGAGGTGTAAAAGTATGTTATTAATTATCTTTTATTCAGCCCAAAGTCAATCTTTCCCGGTATTAGGGCGCACATGTGACATATTAGCTGAATAAAGGGTAACTGGTGGTCTCTTACCCAGTCAATATACACCTCTTATAACTCCTGTTACCCCTTATAATTCCGTTAAATTGCTGCTACAACGCTCTTAAGTAGCTATGTGAACTTAAGGCTGCATAATTTGTGCCCATTTAAGAGTTATAAAAGCTGAAAAGACGCTTATACAGCTCTTATGCAGCTTTTATATTCCAGCTTCAAGCGTATTCGTACCTCATTATGCGGCTGCTATACAGCTAATCTGTGCTACTTGGGCTTTGTATGAAAAACCCTCTCACCCCAAAATACGAGGCACTACGGGGTGAGGTGGGTTTTCCTCTTTATCGTCAAAGTTATGAAATGGAACTACCCAAAATAAAATACAAACTAAAATACAAACGTCCGAACCACTTATTATATAGGTACACCATTCAGTTTTCACATGCAAAAATAAAATTTTATCGAGGTTTGAAAGTCAAATTTCACCCAACTCACCCCATTTTACGGTAGTACATTCGTTTTTATTACGGATATCTACAGACACAGACAACAGTGTATGTATTCTATCATTAATTTGTATTGCATAGACGTTCAAGTGAAATTGAGTAGCTCAACTTCAAACTCGGGTAAATCCATCTGTCATATTATGCGATTTTGGTATTAAAGCCCCCTCCACACTCGCGTTCGCGACTTCGCGCTGCGATTCGCGCACGAGTGCGGAGGGGGCTTAAGAAAAGGTAATAGGGTAGATATTTGCTGAGAGGTTCGAATGGATTTACCAGAATTTGAAGTTAAGTGACACAATTTTTTTTTAATTTTGTTATCAGCCGTAATTTCATAATTAAGATAAACAAAACAAAATGCTATCGCGTCTAAATCGTTGTAACATTTAATTAAAACTAAAATAGCTTGATTACAAAAAAGCACGCCACAGATGTTATCAGTCAAATTAACATTTAGATTAAAACATATTTCCTAAGCTTTAGCTGTGACTAGAATAAACTTACACAGTTGAATATAAGCTTTAAGTTAAGTGGATAGAGTTTAAAACTGTTTGTGTTATCAGGAATAAAGCAAGTAGGGTAAGGTGGAATAAATATAAGACATGGATAAAAATAAGACTAAGTTTTTAACACTCATAAAATGCCGGGAGTGGCCTGTAATATGAGCAAAAAATTAAACTGTAGGCTGTACTCCTCATACTGACCAACATTTGTTCAGCGACTTTTAAAAATAATTTGTGGTTTGATTTTTAATACACTTTAAAGTTTATTCTAACACGCAATGTACTGCGAATTTTGTTATGTTTAAGGCGTGACAAGCAACGTCAATCATAATAATATGGCGTGGCGATGGCGTCCATTGAAGAAAAAAAATAGTTTGTATGAAAAATAGCGAGTCTAAATACATCATCATTTTTAAAAGTTGTTAAACATCAAACATCAAACATCAACATTTATTCAGCAAATAGGCCACAAGGGCACTTTTACACGTCATCATTGAATTTACATATAAGCAAAAATAATAACATCAACAATTTTATAAAATAAAACTAACAATTCAATCTAACGTATTACAATTACTAAGAGTTGTATATGGTCTCTTAATGTCGAATTACATAAAAAATACAGATACAAAACACAAAAAAAAAATCTATAATATTTAGAGGTGTAAATGTCTCTAGGTGTCAGAACTATAAGATTATATAGTTTATCAAGTTATCCTTAGAGATGTATAGGATCTCCAAGAGTCAATATCGTGTATAATTAATACATTCATTAAGAGAAAAGAAACATACGAGAGCAGAATGAGGCGTCTCACTGTAATTAATTAATAAAAATAAAGTTACTAAGTATAATAGCTTGTGTTAGCTTAAACAGACCAGTCTCCACAAACAGCACCCGTTCACGAGTATGACGCGTATCTCAGCCATCGCCTCCCTCAACCTTCATTCGGGAAAGTGGCGACCCGATCAACGACGCCACCGTAAGTAAAGACTTTTAAGCGAGCATGACATGTTCAAGCTTCCGGCCTATAATAATATTAAAATAGTAATAACATGTAACAGTAAGACACGGCATTTTGTGCTCGTATGTTACATAAAAAGACAGTATAGCTTCACATAATTACTAGCCTAAGTTGACTTAGAGATGTAAAGGTCTCTAAGTGCCAGAAACATTAAAAATATAGGTATGTACAATCAAAAATAAAAATAAAATAAATAAATAAATACTTAGAGATGTATAAGGTCTCCAAGTGTCCAAAACTAAAATTAAATTAAACAATTTAATCAAGCGAGAACATCATTGTCTCATGTGTCAATTCTACTGGACACTAGCATATTTAATTCACAATGTAAAAAAAAACAATATTTATTTAGCTCTTATTATACTAATGAAATTAAGCTACCTGCTTAAAGGCATCTCTATCGTTTATAAAATCATTTACAGTGTAGTACGCCTTACTTAACAAGGAGCGCTTAATGTGCGACTTAAATTTGTGAAGTGGTAAATTCACTACATCAGTGGGGACTTTGTTATAAAAACGTGTACAGTTCCCGACGAAAGACGTACTAACCTTACGGAGGCGGTGGGCGGGCACAGCAAGCTTATGTTTGTTTCTAGTGTTATAGTTATGGATATCACTGTTAACCTTGAATTCGTGGATGTTTTTCCGAACATACATAATATTCTCTAGTATGTATTGAGATGCAACGGTAAGAATGTTAACTTCTTTGAATTTCTCTCTTAGGGATACTCGAGCGCCCAGTCCATAGATGGAACGTACAGCTCGTTTTTGCAGCACAAATATTGTCTGAATATCTGCCGCTTTTCCCCACAACAGAATTCCATAAGACATAACACTATGGAAGTAACTAAAGTATACCAGCCTGGCCGTCTCTACGTTTGTTAGCTGTTTGATTCTCCTCACTGCATAGGCTGCTGAACTAAGTTTTCCGGCTAGAGTGCCTATATGTGCATGCCATTGCAGTTTGGAGTCTAGAGTGACTCCCAGGAAAACAGTTCGATCCTCAAATTCCAGCGTATCACCTTTTATTTTAATCTTGCTGTTATTTACCTGCTTGACGTTAGGTAGCGTAAACTTGATGCATTTGGTTTTCTTGGCGTTCAAAAGCAGATTGTTTGCCGTAAACCAGTTTACTATGGTTGATAGCGCGTCATTAATGCTCTCGAAGCTATTTTCCTTTCTGTCCACTTTAAATATAAGGGAAGTGTCATCTGCAAATAACACTATATCATGTCTATCTTGCACAACTTTTGGTAAGTCATTAATGTATACCAAAAACAGGAAGGGACCAAGAATTGAACCTTGAGGCACTCCGAGGGCTACCGGGGACCCCGCCGATTGAGTTCCATTAATAACTACTCGCTGAGTTCTATCCGAAAGGTACGATGAGACCAGGTCAAGGGCACTAGCTTTTATCCCATAGCGGCTTAATTTTCTCTTTAAATTTTCGTGATCAACGCAATCAAATGCCTTTGACAGATCACAGAAAATTCCAACAGCATCTTGAGCTTTTTCCCAGGCATCAAAGATGTGTTTTAGAAGTACCGCACCGGCGTCAGTAGTTGATCGACCTTTGGTGAAACCAAATTGATTGCTATCAAGCAGTTTGTTTCTGTTGAAATGTGACAATAGTTGAATTAGAATAAGTTTCTCGAACACTTTGCTTAATGCCGGTAGTATTGAAATCGGTCTAAAGTTCGTGGGATTTGTTCTTGTTCCTGATTTAAACAGAGGGATAATTTTGCTATGTTTCATAATATCTGGAAAAATTCCAGCATCAATGCATCTGTTGAAAATCTCAGCTAAGTATGGTGTAATTGACTCAATAATGGAATCTAATACTTTGACAGACAGGCCCCAAAGATCTTCTGTTTTCTTTAAATTTAAAGACCTAAAAGTCTTAAGAACTATATTCGGAGAGACATACGAAAATTTGAAGATTTCTGTACATTCTGCCACATTTGTCTTCAAAATTTCTTCAGCGACGTCTGGCGATGAATTAAGGGATCTTGTTGTTTCTACCGGGATATTCGAGAAAAACCGCTCAAAATGATCTGCCACTTCACGGTCAGAACTTACTAAAGTGTCAGCAATTCGTAGGTTGTAGTGCGGATCCTTCAGTTTACGTTTTCCAGTTTCATTGCTGATAACTTGCCATACAGTTTTGACTTTATCGCTGGAATTTAGGATCTTTTTCGACAAATAATCGACTTTAGCGGCGACACACAACATCTTAAAAGATTTAGAATAATTCTTGACGTACTCCAGAAATTCCGGTCTTTTATCAGTTGCCTTTAAATCATATAAGTCGTAGAGCCGGCGTCTTTTCTCGTGAATATCCGGTGTAGCCCAGTCGCTAAATTTAGTCTTGGCCTTGCCTTGCACCTTTTTCTGAATGAAACAGGCATCAAATTCCTTTTTAATACAATTAAACAACTCGGAACTCAAACAGTCAGGGTTTTCCTGGGTACATGAAAGACAACATAATTGTTTAGTAATATTACGATTGAATAAACCTAGGCGACTTTCGGAAATCGGCCTGCACAAAGTGTCTTGAGGAATTTCTTCAGTTTTCCCGCTGAAAGAAGCTTTTAGTCCACAGTGGTCAGAACTTAGGTTGTTAATAACAGATTTACTAATCGCGTCATTATTACTAAAGATGTTATCTATACATGTAGCACTGGTTGCTGTGACTCGAGTGGGCTCACAAAATAAATTGACTAAATTGAAGGATTTGAAAGTATTTAGTAACCTTCCACATAATGGCGAATTTTCTAGCAAATTAATATTGAAATCACCGCATACAATTATATTTTTATGACTTCCAAAAACACTACTAAGTACTTCATCTATGACTGATTCGAATAAGTTATAGTCTGCCGATGGGGGCCTGTACACGCATATAATTATAAATTGTTCCAATTCAACACAAGAAAGTTCTATAAGGCGTTCCACAGACATGTCAACAATGTCTTTACGCTCCTTACTTTTTAAATTATGTTTTACCATTATCAATGACCCGCCGCGATTGCAAGATCTCCTAAAAAATGAACTTACTATACTATGATTATTGAAATTAAACATAAATTCATGACCTTTAAGCCAGTGCTCAGTTATACAGAGAATGTCAATATTCGAGTACTGTATAAACAAATCAATTTCGTGTTCCTTACAGGTAAATCCTTGGATATTTTGATGAACTAAGTTCAATAAATTGGTTTTACCAAACATACTAGCATCACAGTGATCAATAGGAACGGAGCCGGCTGGTGCACACGTTGTCGTAGCGGTTAGTTTAAATTCAAATCACCAGGCGGCTCCATTTCAAACCCTACGCTACCAAGGCGTATAATACTACGTGACTTAAGGCTATTAGACGCCGTGCTAGCCACGACGGGGTCTTCAATATTATATGCTAACAGGTTAGCACACTCTACTAGACATCTTCTCGGTAGGTAGGTTCTTTTATGGGGCATAACAAAATCTTCTATAAATTTATTCGTATCAAAATACGAAATCGTACTACTGTACAAGGAAAGGTTATACAATAAAGAATTGTAATGAAATACCCTCTTATTGACCTTGCTCGACATTCTATAAGGGAGCGCACAGATAATTATTTTAGCAAACTCTCCCCGGTCAATCGCCGACAGCGTAGCGGATAATTTTAAGATATCTCGCTTAGTACAGTCTACACTATTCCCTAATAAAACTACAAGCGTCGAGTCGCGGTCAAACTCGCCCGCAGAAATACATTCGATCAGACGATCGACAGAGGCCCCCGGGTGACAGTCGTTGATGACGCCCTGCGACAAGCGCTGCGCCAGCAGCACGCCGAGGCCGGCGCCCACCTCGTCCGAGTACAGCACGGTGCGGCGCCCGGGCGCGCGCGGGCGGCGCGGCGGCGAGGGGAGGCGAGGCGATGATGGCGCTGGCGAGACAGGGCGAGGCGGGGACGGCGCAGGCTCGACATAGGTCAGCAGCGATAGAGCTAGCTTGACTAGGCTCGGCGGTGAAGGAGCCGGCTCGACGCGGCACGGCAGCGATGGAGTCGGCTCAGCGAGGCCCGGCCCCGATGCAACCTGCTCGACGAGGCTCGGCGGTGACGATGGCGGCAGGGGCGCCGGGTCCCCGAGGCTGGCGGCGGGCGCGAGGTCTCCGCGCAGCTCGGGCGCGCGGGCGAGCCCGGCGCGGCCAGGGCGGCGCGCAGCGCGGGCGAGCCCGGCGCGGCCAGGGCGGCGCGCAGCGCGGGCGAGCCCGGCGCGGCCAGGGCGGCGCGCAGCGCGGGCGAGCCCGGCGCGGCCAGGGCGGCGCGCAGCGCGGGCGAGCCCGGCGCGGCCAGGGCGGCGCGCAGCGCGGGCGAGCCCGGCGCGGCCAGGGCGGCGCGCAGCGCGGGCGAGCCTGGCGCGGCCAGGGCGGCGCGCAGCGCGGGCGAGCCCGGCGCGGCCAGGGCGGCGCGCAGCGCGGGCGAGCCCGGCGCGGCCAGGGCGGCGCGCAGCGCGGGCGAGCCCGGCGCGGCCAGGGCGGCGCGCAGCGCGGGCGAGCCCGGCGCGGCCAGGGCGGCGCGCAGCGCGGGCGAGCCCGGCGCGGCCAGGGCGGCGCGCAGCGCGGGCGAGCCCGGCGCGGCCAGGGCGGCGCGCAGCGCGGGCGAGCCCGGCGCGGCCAGGGCGGCGCGCAGCGCGGGCGAGCCCGGCGCGGCCAGGGCGGCGCGCAGCGCGGGCGAGCCCGGCGCGGCCAGGGCGGCGCGCAGCGCGGGCGAGCCCGGCGCGGCCAGGGCGGCGCGCAGCGCGGGCGAGCCCGGCGCGGCCAGGGCGGCGCGCAGCGCGGGCGAGTCCGGCGCCGGCGCGGCGGGGCGGGTCGGTGGCCGCGGCGAGTCCATACGCAGAGTGTAGCCGCTCCCCGGTTCTAGAACATTATTCATAAAGGCTATGTATTCCTGTAACGCTTTACTTGACAGTTCGTCTCTATTGTTTAAGTTTTTCAACTTTAATTCTAATTTTTGTAATTCATCGGAGCGATTATTCAATTCTTCTACTGCCCGGTCTAGTTGGTATTGGCAGTTTAGAAGTTCATCGCTTAAGGCGACACTGTTACATTTGGATTGTATCGTTTTGAATATTGAATTATGGCGTTTTAGCAAAAGTTTAGATTTCTTTATGAATCTACTAAGTTTTAAATATTTTTTAATTTTTTTGGATCCTTTCAGTGCGACTTTAATATCACTACTGCCTTCAATGTGCACAGAACTTTTTAAATCTACTGTTTCTACCATTGGGGAGAACCCTATGCTATCATCAACTAAATCTACATCAAAACTATTAATTTCAGCAAAAATACTTAAATTATTATCTGGCTGTCCGGAGTGGCCGGAACAATACTTGCAACTATGTTTTGATTCTGACTCCTCCAGCTGCTGTTCTAAGTCCTGGATGCGTTGTAATGCCTGCTCATGTATCTCCTGACAATTCTTGAACTGATCAACGGCAGTTTGAAGTTCATCCCGCTGACCCTGCATGTCTTCGAACTCAACGTCCTGGTTAGCGAGCTGAGCCTTCAGGGTTGTGTTTGTTCTAATAACTTGCTCAAATTGCTCTGCACTCTCTTCCTGTTCTTGAAGGAGTCTTTTGTTCAATTCATCGGCTGTTTTCAATTCTTTCTGTAATTGCTGCATTTTAGCAACCAGGACATCCCTACGTGTAGTCATCTTAGTAGTTTGTGCTGTAAACATATTCATAGTGTATGAGATCTGAGCAAAAAAGATGAATGAATTTCAATGCTTCTAACAGAATAAAGTGATTTAAAAAAATGTTAACATGAATACACTGACTTGATTTATAAGTGTTAAGCTTCTTAGATTTTATACAATAAACTTTATAATTCACTGTTTTGTAAGTTAACTGCTTCCCGCAGGGTATGATTTTATTGTTCTTGAGGTGATTTAAAATGAATTAAGATATTTAAATAGGTTAAAATCCTGTTATGTTTTAAACAAAGTTCTCCTCAAAACGTATAAAGGTAGCAACAGGAAGTAATGACAATTAAAATTCCTGGACAAATAAACTAAAGACTAGGCTTATAAATTATGAAAACAATACTCATCTGTAAAAATCTTCGGTGAAATACAGGCAAATACGGTGTAATTTTTAAATCTGGAACGTTACATCGTTGACAGTTTCCTTGTTTTTTGTCGTCAATATATTTCTTCTTATGTTAATGTAACACTTTAGATAACAATACAGCACTTTAATTGCAATGTGAAGGTTCTATTTATCACCATAACTTGTTAATTATTCCATTATAATAATTATATTACTTATTTAAATACACAAAGCTAATTTTGACGTTTGGTCCCGGCCAGTGTTGCCAGGCCATCAAAATTAAAAAAAAGTGTCACCGTTTGAGGAGTATATAATCTATGATATCTAATCTAATATATTTTAATTATTTGCTTGTGTTACAGGCCATACCCGGTATATTTCATTCCTATTGCATTTAAAAAGAAGCCTTGTGTTTAGACTTATTTTTAAATGAATAGGAAATAAAAATAAGAGGATTTTTATTTATATTATTATTCCCAATTTTTTCTAGGCAGTTGAAATTTACACAGATGATATATTTCTGTTACCGCTATAACAAATAATAAAAAGTACGGAACCCTCGGTGGGCGAGTCCGACTCGCACTTGTCCGGTTCTATTTAAATAATTCCCATCAGGCAGAAGCTAAGTTAAATACCTACATCCTACATACCTATGAGACGATATAAAGACTGATATTTCTCAAGAAAGCTTTAGCTTTTCATCAACCCTCATCTTTCCTCATATGAAAATATCTCGGCAATATAATATTAAAGTGACGTAGGACAAAGCCGTAACAGCGGCAAGTACACGCTTAGCCAAATATGAGATTAACTGACTTGTTTGCGCTGACACAGAATACAAACACAGAAAGTGCACAATTAATAGGTAACAAAACTTTACGTGAAACACAGACATCCCTTTTATCCCTACTAATTTAAGGATACCTCCAGGCCTGAGCCGGTCCGATGGCAAAAGACCCGACGGGCTGACACTTATTCCATGGGAGAAGGGTAAGTGTCTACTTTGGGATGCCACATGTGTCAGCACGTTTGCCGCCTCGCACATGGGCCGGACGGTCCGGGCGGCAGGAGCGGCGGCTGAGTTAGCGGCGCTTCGGAAGCGCGATAAGTACTCGGCCCTGCTAACAAAATATCTTTTTGTCCCTTTGGCAGTGGAGACGTCCGGGTGTTGGTGTGCCGAGGCCAAAATTTTTTTGAGTGAGTTGGGGCAACGTTTGAGGGAGGGAGGTCATGACCCTCGTTCCGGGTCATTCCTGATGCAGAGGCTGTCTATCGCGGTCCAGCGTGGCAACGCGGCGAGCGTGATGGGCACCTTTGCATCTGGAAGGGCGCGGGACGGGTTGTTTGATTGAGTTCTCGGTTGTGGCTTTATGTAGCTTAGTTTTAATTTAGTTTAATTTAGAGTTAATTTATTAATTGATCGAGTGTGTTTAGGTATAAGTTTTAATTTGTAATAGGTTTAGTTGTATATTTTGTTAAATTTAAGGATGATGACACATGTTGAATTTTATAACAAAATCTAGTAAAATACATAGCAAATGAGCAATTTATTACAATATTGTGGATATTAAAAATATATATGGAAATAATACAAAAATACAGCAACAGAACCTTTCAAAATTTAAGTTTTTTTTAACATTCAAAAACGGATAAGGATACCATTCGATTCCTCACATTTTATCCAAAAAAAGATTGAATCCTAGCAAACTATATACATAAACGCAATAATTCACCGACAAAAACGCAATTTTCTTGTTTTGTTCATACTTCAAGATGGACTCTCACTGACCAGTACGGCTACCACCAGTTTTGACATTGACATAACGCTCACGTTTACGTGACTTACTTTCTATGCATCTCGCTCGTACTGGCATATTAGTGCAAGCGAGATGTACAGAAAGTAAATTACGTAGACGTGAGCGTTATGTCAACGTCAAAACTGGTGGTAGCCGTACTTGACGTCACGTTCACTTATCGTTTTGTTAGGGGCGTTTCTCGAGTGAAGTACGACTGTCGGACTTTGACTATCATTTTTGACTTTTGTATTGCTTTATTGCAATGGGTCCCATATAGACATTTGATCCTAAAAACAAACCTGATCGATTGATATCGTAAATGAAAATTTGTCATCTAGCCTATTATAAATAGTAACTCTTGTCTGTCTGCCTGTCTATCTACATGTCTGTCTTCATTTAAGATGGGAGTAGGTACGCTTTTTTCTTGAAGGTTTGAAATATAAAACAATACATATAAAGAATGAGATTTCTCAAGGTACAGCTTTAGCCTCATTTTTCCGTACATCAAAGTATTATGATTGGCGTAAGACAAAACCTACCGTAACAGCGGCATGTACATTATGTACTTAGCCAAATATGAGATTTTAGGAACTTCCTGCCTCGCACAGCTATACTCTGGAATGAACTGTCACCTGCGGTATTTCCGGAACTAGACGAACTTCAAATCTTCAAGAAAAGACACCTCTTAAAGCCGGAAACGAAACGCACTTACGACTCCTCTGGTGTTTCAGGTGTCCATGGACAGTGGTAATTGCTTACCATAGGGCGATTCATCAGTTCGTTTATATTATAAAAAAACACAATTATTACAATAAATACCACTACTGAAAATACCTAAAAAGACGAAGAAATGAAAGGGAATAAGGAAGGGAAGGAAAGAGAAAGGGAGACCTAGAATGTTATTACTTATCTCAGCCAAATAAAAAATAACGCGTCGTATGAGGAAATTAAAAGACTGGCACAAGAAAGAAACGATTGTCGATTACTCCACCGGCAAGAGCAAAGCTCTTAAGTTATGATGACGATGATGGCCGAAAATACAGGTTCGGCATCGGCCGAAACATGATTTTTAGTCCAAAACCGAAACGTATGTCGGACGCTATTTTACACGCAGATATATATTTCTAAAAATCTCTGTCAACAGAATGCTCTGTATTTATTATCTGTGTCCAACTCAAATGAGTGCCCGCGGCGTTGCCACCACGGATATTGCGCATTCTAACCAACCTTACTTAGTCCCAGCCTTGTAGGAACCAGTACGGAGTGAGGGGTCAGGGTATATTGGGTAACTGATAGTTGACTTTGTATGTGCGTTATTAACTTATTATATTACGTTATACGCGATTTTGCTAGACCTAAAATGGCAGTTTTATCCATATTCTTTGCATATTCTAAATTATAAAGTAATGTTATTTTCTATCTATTTCTGTTATTAATGCGCAATAGAGTATAAATATAGAGTTAGAACAAGAAAAGTCTGCAGCGATTTTGATAACCCACGCAGTTCAAGTGTTATTTATACGTCGTATTTTTATAGAAGTTTGACGTTTAAAATAACACTTGTACTGCGTGGGCTATCAAAATCGCTGCAGACTTTTCCTGGTCTAACTCTAATAATATTCAGACATATTTGAAAAACAAAGGAATTTGACTTGACTTCATTTCTAGTAGTCTGTGCGGAAAGAGAACAGTCGTAGAATGTATTGGATCCCATTTCACGACTCTTCTCTTGCCGCACATACTCTATGAAATTAAATGTCGAATGTAAACAGTGTGATCAAATGACGACACGACACAATAGAAGCCTCAACATTCCAACATAAGTTATTCAATAAAAATCCCAAAATATACGAATTGGTGGTATAAAATGGGAATTATGGTAAACAAGAAAACGTATCCCTTTTTAGGGTGACAACCCTATTTTTACCGAATGGATCGTTCAGGTTTTATTCGAATTTATTCGATTGTGTTTGAGTAAAGTGGTGAATTATTCGGTAACCCTTTAAATGATAATTGAATGGAATTTTTGTTTATTCTCGGGATTTTTTACTACATTTTAGAGAGGGCATAAAGCCATCGCCACTTGCGACGAGAGATATGATCATCGTGCCGCGTTTTATCTTTATCTTAACTAAGAACTCTGAAAATACGTGTATAGCCGGGTATACGACACCTAGCCAGGCCGTTTTAGAAAAAAAAACTGTTTATCTTACTACAATGCGTGTCACAAATAAACTCATGAATCCACCGCGACTTACACGACCCGTCATCACAAGTGAACCCTTACATAAACCAGCACCCGACACGCTCGTTAAATACTCCTGCGGACGATTCTGATTCAACAAGGTGTTACGGTTCTGATACGACCTTGCCGAAATTTCGTATTAAGCAAAAACGTTTGAAAACGATACCAAAATGCTCAATGCAATGATGGTAGTGTAATGCTCTTACGGTGGATGTCGCTAGGCTTCTTCCTAAGGCGCATATAAAGGAAATGGCAGAAATATTCACTGTCATGGGGTGAGTCTCGGTAGCAGCGCTCGGAACCGGTTTTTACTTCATGCAAAAAATACCGGTATTATTACGTTCTTTTTCGTTCTTTGGTTTATTATTTCATTTTGAATGGGACAATCTAATAATAGGAAATTGTTACCTAAATAAATGATTCAGTCCTACGTAAAGAGCATAAAATAGTTAAAAATATTGGGCTATTACAGGGTTTTTCAAAAAACCGGTTCCGAGCCCTGCTCGGTAGCTCAGTTGGCAGCGCGATGGGCTAGTGATCCATAGTCGCGAGTTCAATTCTCACCAAAGATAGTGAGTTTTCCACTTTTCCTTCATTTCTTATCATTGTGACCCTGAAGATCGCTCACCTAATCACCATGGCAGTCAATCTCGTATCAAAACCAGTTCAAACACGTAACGAATTGATAAACCTGAATCGGACCCCAGCACCAGACACGCTCGTTTTATGCCCCGGCTTCGCTCGCCGTAAAAATCTCATCCAATAACTATACCGCCCCGTAAAAGGTTTAGTGGCCGTAAATACGAAAGTTGGCGATTAAGATGTGTAGGTCTAGGTATCACCGGCCATCATCCGGTTCGAAGGACCTTTTCTTACAAGGAAGACAAATAGTACCCAAGATAACACAAATGTATACAACTTGATTAGGCCAATGAAGCGGTTAAGGGGCCCACTGATTAACAGTCCGCCGGACGGTATCGGCCTGTCAGTTAGAACAAAATTTTGACAGTTCCGAACAACTGACAGGCCGATACCGTCCAGCGGACTGTTAATCAGTGGGCCCCTTTAGGGTTGGAAAGTTTTAAAATTAAAGGCCCAAACGCTTCCTAACAAAGAAGTTTATTAAAAATAACCGAGCGGTCGTCGTGGTAGTGGTCCGTTAAATTTTAAATTAGCCTGTCTGGTTCCACTGACGTAGGTGGGTACTCCCCTGACGTGGCAAGGTGGTCGTGCAGGCCCTGTGGTCGGTCGCCGGAACGTCTCGGGAAGCGCCGAGATTAGGCTGGTGCGTGAAGCCGGGAAGCCTCTGGAGAGCCTCCTACTCTGCGGTCGGATCAGCAGGTCCCTCCTGCCGCCGTAGTTTTAAGCCGTCTAATTGCATTGCGTGGGCATTTGATAAAATTAAGAAAATGTGCGTTATTATTAATTAAATTCTTGGCCCAATTCACACTTTAAGATACGTTAAATATTACGTTTAAATACAATATGGATTAGATAAGTCAGGGTTAAAATTGACGTTTCTTCAAACAAAAACGTATCTTGACACTGACGTATCTAATCCATATCGGATCTAGACGTAATATTTGACGTATTTTAAAGTCCGAATCATCAGTATGTATTTTGTGAAGACTGCCTAGTGCCTAACCATCTCTCAACTCTAAAAGGACTAATCCAATAAAATTTCTCGAAAATAAAGAAAGAAAATTCAATTCAATTGTCACTCAAAGGTTTATCGAAATAATTCGCCACTTTAACTCCGATACTATTGAGGTCGATATAAACGATCCATTCGATAAAAAAACAGCCAAGTGCGAGTCGGACTCGCGCACGGAGGGTTTCGTACCATTACGCAAAAAACGGCAAAAAAATCACCTTTGTTGTATGGGAGCCCCACTTTATTTTGTTTTTAGTATTTGTTGTTATAGCGGCAACATAATTACATCATCTGTGAAAATTTCAACTGTTTAACTATCAAGGTTCAAGAGTTACAGCCTGATGATAGACAGACAGATAGACAGGCGGACTGACGGACAGAGGAGTCTTAGTAATAGGGTCCCGTTTTTACCCTTTGGGTACGGAACCCTAAAAAGGGTCGTCAACTTTGTCACCCTCCCTGAAATTTAACGCATATGTTTTCCCCCCTTTTTTATACCCACAAAATTGTTTCGAATGGGACTCATATCTTGTATTCCTTATTGAAGAACTTTTGTTGAAATGTTGCGGTTTTCGTTCAAGATTCTTTGTTGGGGTGGTTTACAGTTAGATTTAGAAATTTTAGAATTCAGGATTTTCAGACAGGATTATTTATTTTTATTAAGATTACGTTTAGTTTTACTTTACAAGTTTTTGTATTTTATGAAATACAATTATTGTAATAGGGGAAGTTATATTGTATCGACCAATAGATAAAGAAAGACAAAGAATTTTATAATCATTAATGTTTATAATATTTCAAGGTATGTACTTACCTACTTATTATATATTTTTCTCAAACATGCAATGAAATATTGATGTTATGTTCCTTATAATAGGCTGCGAAGTATGACGTTTCAGGTGCGGCTAGGACAAAAGGTCGTTAATGGAATTTCATACACATCTTGCAGGCCTAGGCCGGCAAAGTCCTCTTTTTTAATTTTCATTTCACAGATATTTGTGACACAGTATCGTGGCATTCATCCATTAAAAAAAACTAGAGGCAGTATTTGCTTTATGGTTCGTAATGACACTCTGCCACTACGCCTATAAAAAAAAAACAAAAAACAATGTTTGCTATAATTTGCAGTTTTATTTGTATAAAATCAACATGAACTTAATAAATAATACATTCTATAATTTTATAATTTTAAATTATAAATTTAACTACACAAATAAAAACATTTAAAATATTTCATCTAAACGTTAGCGGTAAAAAGGTCTACTCAAACACGCGTAGTTATATTTTTTAAATTGTTATGGAGGTAAAGTTGAAAAATATTCATTCTGTTTTATTGGATTTATGGTGCGTTGTTGATTTTTTGACTTTAATATGAGTTCCGACGAAATAATGAAATTAATATTAATTGTAATCGTAGGTGTTGGAATTGGCAGCGTAAGCAAAATTTATTTTAATAACTTGCTGCCTCTGCCGCCAAGTCAAAGACGAAGTATGTATATGGTTGCTTATGGCAATTTTATTATTTGAGAAACTAAGAAAAATGGCTTACAGTTTATTAGAAACAGTTTTGTGGCATATTTTAAATGAATGTAACTACAAATTCGTCAACACTGTGGAAATAATACTTATTTACTCCATGCATAAAGCAACGATGTATGTGAAACATGATATCAACATGAAAGACTATGTAAACTTATGTGACGAAAACGATAGTCAGACGGATACAAGGCGAAAAAATCAAAGATACATGAAAATATACGGGTAGTAAAAATACACGACTCGTGTAAAACATACGCGTGATAATGATATAGGTACGTGTTGGTTATATGTTGGGTGTAGTTTACTTTTAGTTTTTTCTATAAATAAAACTTGGGTTTCGTGGATTTTTTATTTTATTTATTTCATTGCATGTTTGAGAAAAGCACTATACATACCTCGGCGGGAAATGGGGTTGCCCGCGCTCAGACCTATTCGGCCTCGCTTCGCTCGGCCGTCTATATGTCTTCGGCCGGCAACCCCTTTCGTCCGGTTCAGGCGGAGTATGTCACTTTCTTAGGACGTCACATTCTGAGGACGTCACATTCTGAGTTCGTCACTTTCTGAGTACGTCACTTTATGAGAACGCCACTTTCTGAGGACGTCACTTTCTGAGTTCGTCACTTTCTGAGTACGTCACTTTCTGAGTTCGTCACTTTCTGAGTACGTCACTTTCTGAGTTCGTCACTTTCTGAGTACGTCACTTTCTGAGTTCGTCACTTTCTGAGTACGTCACTTTCTGAGAACGCCACTTTCTGAGTACGTCACTTTCTGAGGACGTCACTTTCTGAGGACGTCACTTTCTGAGTACGTCACGTTTTTAGCATAGGTACGATATCATCATCATCATCATATTTCCAAGCAGATGAAGTCACGGGTCGAAGCTAGCGCAACATATTATCTACAGTCCGTTAACTCTCAGAATGACCTTCGGATTTTAGAAAGATACATCGGGTATCGGCGGTAGCACGCGAAGGTGATACTGTTGTTCTGCTTTCTTACTCACTCGAAAAAAGTTAGGGATACCTATTGTCTCAATGTAAAACAAGCTCTAATTTAATGACGTTATGCTTAATATTTGGTTGATGACTATATTGCTATTTGACTTTTTGTCATAATCTAAATAAAATATAATCTGAATTTGAAAGCAGAACGTCACACCGTCATTTACTACTTCTCGCTGAAATTATACAGAGTGGTAATAATAACAGGCATATTTTTTTGTAGGTAAGTATATTTTTTATAGTTTGTGTTTTTTTTATTTAATCTCTAGTTTTAATTAAAATTTACTATAACAAAAAAAAAATTAAAACAAAAATTTTAAATTTAATTTGTAAATAATTATACAGTAGGTACTTAAAAGTCACATATTTTAATATGAATCTAAATATTTACCTACTAGTTATGGTGGTATTAACTACTCTATACAGGATGGTACAAACCTCGATGTCCAAATTTTTTAAGTGAAAACTTCTTTAGCGGCGCTGTGCACTTTTTGTGATGGGGAAAAAATGTTAAACTCGCGACAGGTCACGTGACCGTAAGATTCGTAAGACGTAAGACGGACACGTGACCTGATCGAAAAACTGTTACAATGTCATTGAGTTTTCACTTCTGCGGGCACTCCCGGAGTGCATCCCGTTGTTTTTTTTTTAGATTCTTCACTACGTGGGCTATCAGATTACTAATTTGGGAACTTTCCACCTCGATTCCTTTGACCGGTGACTCTGTCAAATTATGACTATTGTCACTTTTTAAACCTTTAAAAAAAACTTATAGGGACTAGCAGTTTCTAAAATAACCAAAAGTCGTTGAACACGCATGTTTTTTTTTAATTAGGTAAAATCTAAACTTGACCTGCTTGAACGTAAAACTTTGACTTTTGTCTTTTTTTCCAACTCGCAGCCAAGTGAGGATGCTGATTTTTTTAGCAACTGCGTCGTTTGTAAAGGATTATGTTATAAAAAGAAACATTCAAAAAAGTTCAATAGTTTTTTTTAAATAAATTAATTGGTTCGGCCCGGAATTTCTTAACAAAAGTTAAAAGTTCAAAAATTCATAACTCGAAAACTACGACAAACCGGCTAACATACATATTCTATAATTGAATTGAGGAATCTAAAAAAAAATTTGGACGTTGTGGTATAGACCACCCTGTATAGTTTTGAGTGCTGGATTGCAAGTTGCAACTAAATCAGTACGACGCTGTCATTTTCTATTACGCGAATACGTCCGATGATACCCGAAAAACGAAGTTCATTCTGAGAGTTAACGGACTGTAAGTGGTCAAACAAATTTTTTCATTAAATAAGAACAATAAAAACTACACTCATCCTTTTCTTTTGGGTGCTAGTACTAGTGTAAGACAAAGATAGTATGTTTATCTCTGTCTATGTTTGAAATGAGACAGTCCTTTGACAAACTTTATAACCTTTTTGTAGTTTCGGATTTTAAATAGAAAAAAAATCAGCGATGTCAAATCGGCGACATGATAGATTTTTATTGTCAGGCTAAAAGTACAATGTAATATTAATTTAAAAATTCATCGTGTAACCTATATAGGAAGAAAACAAACAAATAAATTACATTAAATATATGCAGAACATGAGAACTATGAGAGTATGGATCACGCAGAAGTGATTGATGGCTGAACATATATTCTGAATATGCCGTTGCCGATATGAAGAAAAAATCCTTTGACGCCTATTCTCCACAGGTGACACGAGAAGAAATATTGTCTGAACCAAAACTGCAAGAGCTGATTTTTATACGCAGATATCCAAAATTTACACTATCATCAGAAAAAAGACGTGAGTTTATGGAGACATGACAGAAGACGCGGTATGTTGAAGAATATGTTGTCACGAAAGGAGCGGCAGTCCGTTTAAATGTAAATATGTGGGAATGACCTTCTACTGGTGTCAGCGAGCTTGCCATGATACCTTCACCAGCTAATCACAGCGGCGAATGATAAAATCATGGTTCCTACTGTGCGAAACATTTATGTGTATTGAATCGAAGCTGTTGCCGGCCTAACTCCAATCTGTGGCTAAATGTTTTGCTGCTTGTAGTTTCTAAGTATTCTGAATTAAATAATGTTTTAAACATAATTAGATTGTTTTTTTATTATTTATTTCTCTATTTTTCACTTTATTGCACGAAACATAGGACGTTTTGCCAAATGGAATTCTCTACCAGTCAGGCGTAAGGCAAACAGAGATTGGTATTGGTATGTAGGATATAAAAGCGACCGTATGTCGAACAGCTAATCTGGTTGCTGGCAGTATACATTTTTCGTGCAGGTATATTATACTGTTAAATCGTACCTATGCTAAAAAACGCGACGTACTCAGAAAGTGACGTCCTCAGAAAGTGGCATTCTCAGAAAGTGACGTCCTCAGAAAGTGACGTACTCAGAAAGTGGCGTTCTCAGAAAGTGACGTACTCAGAAAGTGACGTACTCAGAAAGTGGCGTTCTCAGAAAGTGACGTACTCAGAAAGTGACGAACTCAGAAAGTGACGTCCTCAGAAAGTGGCGTTCTCAGAAAGTGACGTACTCAGAAAGTGACGAACTCAGAATGTGACGTCCTCAGAATGTGACGTCCTAAGAAAGTGACATACTCCGCCTGAACCTTTCGTCCCGGCCTCTGTAGTAATGTACTATTAATGGTATAAGTTATTTTATCGATCGCCAAATAAAGGTATGGCCTGCCTTATAATTTATAAAGTTGGTCGCTAAAATAATAGATCTGTCACCAAAATGAAGGCTTGACACAATATAAAAATCATAGGTTTTAAATAAAATTAATCTTTAATAAAAGTAAAACCGACTTCAAAAAGAATAAAATAAAAATTGTTTTTTTATATGCGCTAGCAACTGAAACGTTTGAAGTCGGTGCCAAGTCAAATAGTTACAATACTGGTTATATACTGGTTCTTTAAAAAATACGGTCGAATTGATAACCTCCTCCTTTTTTGAAGTCTGTTAAAAATATCTGGTAAAAAGCTTAGCAAACTATAGGCCTATAGTAGTTCGGTAATAAAAAATGTTTCATTTCGTTTTCATTCCAATCTTATTTTGGGTAAGCTAGAAGAGCAAGCCTGTTTACAGGCTACTTTGCATGAATTACGGCAGGCTTTCAGAAAAAACGAACATTTATCAGAGGAAGGCTTCTTAAGCTGCGAAAACGTTATTAAATTGAGCGCTTTTTCAAACTGAGCGGGGAATTAAGAGAAGCGAGAACCTTTATAAAAAAGTTAAGAATGATAATTCTGTATTATAATATGTACCTAGTACCTATTTAAGTGGAAAAACTGATTGTCTCGGGCGATACTTGAACTTGTGACTCCGAGATACCAGAACCCCTAAGTGTAAATGTCATTCGATAGCATGACGAGCGATCGCGTTTGCGTTATGTCTATTTTTGTACAGTATTTTGAACAGCGCGCCAAGCGGGACGTTTTGGAAACTCAAAATCCCATACAAAATGACACTTGCAAACGCGTACGTCACGTCGCGCTATCGAATGAAATTTACACTAGGTGTATAGCCCGCTGTTCTACGACCTACTTTACCCTTATTACATCTATATTCGTTTTAGCCTATTTTTCGCTTTGCCGCAATCGAATAGTCTCAAAGAAAAAGTACAGGAAAACTGGAGATTATGCAACAAGGGAAAAGATGCGATAAAGATCTGAGGAATTTTCCGGTACGAGAATTGAACTGTGTGCGTGAACCTTCACTCGTTTTCGTTCTTCTTTCGACGTATTTTTATACGGTCTTCGATTCCTTTTCGATTTTAATCTTGCTTAACAGTGTTTCGCTTTAGAACATAAACTTAAAAGGATTCACGTGAAACAAGTTTTTATTAAATAATAAACTGATCGGCGGCGATTGGCCCTAGTCACACCTGATGGAAATTGAAGACAGAACCTAAGATGGAGTTCACCGGTTTAGTAATAGTCTATTCACTAATAAGTAATGTGTTAAGTTATGTAATGGTGTATAAATGGTGTATGAATGAAATTAATGATTTAAAATTTTAGCTTTACTTAATAATTTATACTAGCATAATATGGCATGAAGAAAATATAATTATATAAGTACACAATTATATACAGTTTCATACGTATGAATGTACCATTTTAATTCAAAGAAAGATATAAAAAATGCCCCGAACAAAAGTAAAATTCCCAATTTTCTCTCAATTAAAAATAAATATATTTGGCCTAGCAGACGTCTCTACATACTTAATACGAAATTAATCTCTGCAGCTTACGGTACCTATTCTCTTGTTTTGTTATTTCTGTAAATTAATTCAGTTATAAAAGATATGAGATTAATTATTTCAAAATATAAACTAAATTTTCACAAGTAGTTTCCTTGAAATTAATCTGCAATGTTCGCGAGCGGGCATTGTTTGAGTTAAAACCAAAGAGATATTAAATTAATAATGGAAGAGGTATAAAGTCTAAGAACTATACCTACCAATTTTTTTCAATTTTGCAATAACTGAATCGTCAAAACGTTTCTGCATTAGGTATTATCGAACCTGTTCACTAATTTTCACGAGAACTGGTAGAAAATAGCGACCTGAAGAGGAGAACAGCAGGACATGCGAAAGCATTTTGCTCAAGCTGAAATGTAGACTTTCGCTCCCACTCTGTCAAAAATTCGAGCTTCGATTTAACAATTAACTAAAATGAAGATGGCACTGTAAGGTCCCGTATAATCAGCAGTAACTCTGTTGCTTGTTAGAGTCAGACCGAGAAAAAAAAAAGTCTGCAGCGATTTTGATAGCCCATGCAGTGCTAGTGTCATTTTAAACTTCAAACTTCTATGAAATTATGACGTGTAAATAACACTTGCACTGCGTGGGCTGTCAAAATCGCTGCAGACTTTTTTTGGTCTAACTCTAACTTTGATTATCTACTATTGACATGTGTAAATTAACTAATTTCCGCTACCTAAAGGTTGTCTGGAAGAAATCGCTTTTTAGCTATAAGACCGCATGTCATTTACCTCTGCTTCTGTTTTCATTTGTACTATTTGTAGGTATTGTTTTCTTTTATTGAGGTGTGCAATAAAGAGTAAGTATTTGTATTGTATTCAGTGACCACAAAACATTGTGATTATTTATATAGGTACACACAGTAGGTATAAACAGCGCCGTCTATTTCAACAAGGTATAAACTAGGGACACATTTTTATTAGAATTTACACCTCTTCTACAATTAATGTATCTTTGTTTAAAACTAATCCAGCTGAGTGTTCATAGTAACGAGCCTTTTGAGGAGGATTCAAGTAAAGAGTTTCACTTCGGCGTCTCGGGAATTAAGGAAAGGCATTTATTTACTAATCTGGCTTGTTAATGTTTTTCTGTTTGATATTTTCTTACATTTGATATTCTTATCATTCCGTGGAAAATATACAAGTTATCCATCTTCCTTAAAAACCTGTCCACTGCGAGTCGGACTCGCGCCCCAAGGGGCACACATTTTGAGAGTTCCGTACCCAAAGGGTAAAAACGGGACCCTATTACTAAGACTCCACTGTCCGTCTGTCTACCATCTGTCCGTCACCAGGCTGTATCTCATGAACCGTGATAGCTAGATGATGTATTTCTGATGCCGCTATAACAACAAAATACTAAAAAGTACGGAACCCTAGGTGGGCGAGTCTGACTCGCACTTGTCCGTTTATTTTCATTCCTTTGGATAAACTCTCGTTTGACCTTTCTTGTAGGTATTTTTTTTAATCTTTGGCCCCGTAGTTTTGAAGCCAAGGCGTACCAAATTTCGACTAAATTGTTCCGATAGTTTCGGAGTAAAGTGGCTGATATACCTAGAAATACCACTGATAGGATCAGTTTAGTTTTGTATTTCGAGGTACCATCGCTCACATTTTTAAGTGTGCATCGATGGACCATTGCCTCTTGTAATAAATAAATAAATAATAAAAATCATTTATTTCAGAAAACAGGTTCCATAATATGGTTAGTAACTCTTAACTTAACAACTATGTTAGTTTATTTGTAAAAAGACAGGAGAGAAAGAGCACATAAAAATAGAATAAAATAAAATAAAATTATAAAATAACAAGTACCTAACAACACAAAAATACACGCGACCACCCCCCTCCGTCGCTTCATGCATCCCATGGCCTCCTCATAACATGCAGATCCATGAAGCGGCCGAGGACGGGCGAATCCAACCTGTCCGCGATCATCTGCAGGATACTGTTGCCGCTCCCTCGCACACGTCGTATGACGGACGCTGACTTTTTGCGTATTATCGCATAAAAATCGTCGACGGCCGCGTCGGCAAACATGCCCGACGCGCTGCAATAGCGAGGGAGCCGCAACAGGGCCCTGAATGCGTTATTGTATTGCACTCTTAGTGCATTGTACGCCCGCTTCGTAAAGCTGACCCATAGACCACTCGTGTAAAAACTTTGGCAGTACGCTCTAAAAAGAGATAGTTTTACAGGCACACTACAGCGAGTGAATCTATGAGCCAGCATATTGCCGCGAACGGACAATGATCTTCGCTCACGTTCTATATCCTTATCATCTTTAAGGTCTTCGGATAGCACATGGCCCAGATATTTAAATTCTGTCACTCGTTTTAACGGTACACTGTTTAAAAGAAGCGGTGGAATGTATTGTGGCAACCTGTTCCTACCTTTGAAAATCATGAACTCGCTTTTTTTCACGTTATACCTTAAGCCATGAGTATCCGCATACCTTTCACATATATTTATCAGCTTTTGCAGTCCATAGAAAGACGGACTGAGCAGCACCATATCGTCCGCATAACTTATATTATTTACGCTGATATTATCCAGGCGGCAACCGATATGCATGCTACTCAGCTCGCCAATCAGCTGATCAACATATAGGTTAAATAACCTTGGCGATGTTAACCCTCCCTGTCTTACCCCACAGCTGAGTGAATACTCGTCAGAATACACATTTGCCCACCTCACTTTGTTCTTTTGATTACCATACCAATATGAAAAAAGACTGACAACCTCAGGTGCCACGCCTGTCTCCCTTAACCTGTTCCAAAGTAGATCATAAGACACGAGATCAAAAGCTTTGGACAAGTCAAGGAAACATGCGTATATAGGCGATTTTCTATTGATATAGTAATCAACAGTGTGCTTCAGTGTTAGGATTGCGCATTCAGTACCTAATCCTTCTTGAAAACCAAACTGTGCATTGCATAGTTTTATATGTTGACTAAGATGAACGTCCAGTATTTTATCCAACACTTTAGCAACCACTGTAGCAAGCGAGATGGGGCGATAGTTCGCTTTGTCGGAAATGTCACCTGTCGAGTTTTTTATCAGCGGTATCACAACAGTTTTCATAAGGTCACAAGGTAAATATGAGTGGCGTAAACAAAATGTAAACAACATAGATAAAACTCTGCATAGATGCGGACCTGCGTGCTGTAGATGTTCTATACTTAGCCCATCGTGTCCTGGAGACTTACCCCTCTTCATGCACTTTATAGCCCGGCCCACCATTGTACTCGTTATTTCAAAAACCGGACTCGTTGTAGTGTCCAATGGATTGAGCACCGCACATGACTTGAGGGGTGAGTCTACCTTAAAAAATTGCCCAAACATATTGGCAATGTTCACGGGATCGCAAGTACCATCAACACTAACAGGCAGAGATACTTTCCCATTCAACTTTTTTGTGTTTTTCCAAAACTTACTGAATTGCTTAGACGCATGTTGCGAGGCAAGAATATCCATGTCGATTTGTTCTTGATTGACTTGACAAAACTTAAGCCTAGATTTAAATATTTTTCTACTACGGCACATAGCCTCATAAACAAGCCCGCACCGTGGTCTATTATGCAAAACATATGTGCAAAAATCCAGCCTAGCCTGCTTATGCGCCTGTGACACATGTCTATTCCAACCCCGCAGACATCTATTTCTATTCCCTACTCGAACAGGTTTTTTAGTACATGACTCTATAGCCGCCTGCCTCAGAGTATTAATAATATTCCCATAATATTTTTCTATAATTATCTTATGTGTATCATCCTTACAAAGTTTATCGGCACACAATTGAAACTCAGAAGGAAAATCTATTAATTTTAGTTTATTATCACATATGTTGCTATATTTTTCAATTTCGTCGGGACTTCTCAGGCCCCAGATAACATATTTATTACAGTTGTCAGTGCTTACTTGTAACTTACTTACGATATGACCTAAATCACACTCAACCCGCATTGGGAAATGGTCCGACCAATATACGTCATACAAGACTTCGATATTTTTTATTGTTTTCCACGCTGATTTGCTAACTATACAGTGGTCGAGCCATCTCTCACATCCATGCGCCTCGCTTACGTAGGTATAAGTATTAGACGCAATACCTAATTTCACAAGATCCGCACAGACCCAATCATTTTCACTACAAAAATTGAGTAGTTCCCCTCCGAAGGACGCTGTAGGATGCGCGTTTATGTCACCTAGTATATAAATATTTTCAATACTACTGTCCTGTACTAACGCATACAACTCACCCAAACATTGTGTAAACAAAGGCAAATTGTCCCACTGGTCCGTCGGCATGTACACGCACATTATCAAGATTTCACTGTGTCCAGATGTTACCGCTCTTATCGCACATATTCGATCACTACAACACTTAACCACCGAGACGTTCCGGAATACACTACTTCGCCATAATAACGCCACACCGCCATGAGGACGACCGCGAAGAATACCCGACGTTAAATCGATTGCCGATTTACCCGTGTAGTTGAAGTCTTTGTCAATGCTGCCAAGAAACGCCAAGTCGTGTGGCATCAGCCAAGTCTCTTGTAATGCTACAACGTCAGCTGTTTTACACAGAGACTGAACACAACTTACGCTTCGCCTAATATTTTTACAGTTGTAACTAATAAATATATTATTTTTCACTTCACTTATTGTTGAAGAAATCATTAATAAGCTTATATCCTTATATTTATACTTATACTTTTACTTATACTTTTACTTATACTTTTACTTATGATGCGTTAAACTACGTCACGCTATCGCTCTTCTCACTCGACCGTTTATCCTGCTTCGCTTTAAAATCTAGAAAGCGCCTAACTGTAACACCTGCCGGCCACAGCGAGTTATCCATAAAGGTGTCCAATTTTTCACTTGACACAAACATTTTATATGACTGGTAATCTCTTTGTTTGCGGGTTTTTATTTTAAACATCAACACCCTCTCGTTGGTCTTCTCGTGAATATAGTCGATTACGTCGTTAATCACTACGTCATTGTGCACATTAGACACAAACAAAGGTACTCGCACGTTCGCCGCTTTGAACTTCATATTCCCAACGGGTTTTCCTTCACAACCTATGATCCTATTTCTCAATCTCCTTCTTTGTGCCGTTATCCATTCTCCATCCACATCTGGTGATTTCCAGACCTTTTCACTGCCTGCCATTTCCGCAAAAGACATTGTTTTCGATACAGTTGTTAAGTTATCCTCGCTAACTTTTGTAGAAACCGTCTCCTTTGACACGATTGCGCCGTTGTCTATCATAGGATTTTGCACCTTAAGCTCACCTAGAACAGTTGATTTTTGTTTACCCTGTGACGCCGTGGACGGAGGCGAGACTGGTTTATTTCTAAACTCGTTAGGTGATGAGTGCGACGGAGACCGCCTCACCTCATGTCCCTGGCGCGACAAGGAGGGCGAAAGCTGTGTGATTGGATCTGCCGGCTCGGTAGTTATCAGCTGAGATGAGTCATTGTCGTTATGGCAAAAATTAACGGACATTACCGTTTTACTACTTTGATTGTGGTTTAAAAAACCCATCGGGCCGCTATCTAGCATATTACACGCACCTCTCCTCGTGTTTACATTAATCTGGCCATTTAAAAATGATCCATATTTGGCATTGTAATTGCAACACCTATTTTCCACCTCGTCCACTCTTTTGTTCGTTGCATACAAACTCTTAATTTCCACAATATCTGATTTGAGTCGTATGATGTCCTTTAATAAAGTCGTTACATCAACATGGTCAAAGGTAACCGGGGGCAACTTATTCAGTTCCTTAGCAACGAAAATCGGGAGCACTTCTGGATCAGTTTCCTGGAACACATGAATAATGTCCTCAAGATCCCTCTGGATTTTGCCCTCTTTTCGCCGTGCAATCATCTTCTTTTTACTTTTCATAACATCGAACAACAGAGATTTTGCTGCGACCACTTCCTCTTCCTTAAAAGCAGACGCACATATCCGCATCATGCTTTCCATATCCATGACGTGAATTTTATTTTGGATAAATGTTAACAACTCGGAAATCACAATGTTGCAGCTGGCACATTTCACAGTTTTAGAAGACGACATTTTCATAACACGACTAGTGCATTGCGCACACGCCCGATCGAGACCGCGTACGCGCGCAGTAGAGATGGGTAACTCAGGAGTGATAGATAAAAAAGATATATATCTTTCTCGTTTCATGAATCACTCTTCTTGTCTTTACGAATCCGAATGTATCAGTATATCCGTACCGCTCACTCCCTCGGCAACGATTTACTAAAGCGAAAGCGATGACTCGGTCGCGCGTCGACCGAAGTAACACGAACGAGCGACAGCGGTCGTTCAGGCGGATTCGGACGCGTCATTCGCTATTCCGCGGGCACGAGAAGTAGATAGTATAGTATTTCTCGCTCGCGCAGGATGCAATGCAAATTGCAATGATGAGTTCTGTTATTAATTCGGTTAATGAGTTAAATTGCATTGCATTGAATAAAATGTAAACAAAAAGCAATAAGGTATTTAATTAGGAAAATATATTCTTGCGCATGACAATACGAACCAAATCAAGCTTCCTTGTGAATGTACCAATCTATATCCATCATGATACAAAATTAAAATGAAAATGTCGCCACGTTATAATAACAATTCTGTCTCTCTCTCATTCATAAGATGACGCAAAGTCAGTAAGTGTCGATACAGTTACGAGCGGGACAACTGATATAAAGATATAAAAGAGTGATACATATCCCAGTGGTAAAAAGATATATATCAATCTTTTCCCTCTACTGACACATTTCGCCCATCTCTAGCGCGCAGACTGGGCTCCAATAAGCTCCACTGATGTACAGTTAGGACTGTTTGTATGGGACCCTAAAAATGAAAATACATATGAAACAATATAGGTACCTACGCTATATTTTATCAAAACCTCTTACTCCGATGTGTAAAAGCAAACACTCCATGACCTGATTTCTTTGGCACGGAACTGACATCTATATTCAAAACTTTGTTGCAAAAACGCTAGCATAGACAATCTGCAGTTATAGACTAAGAGCTGGCCGCGGAAAATGGCTCGTGCTAATGAGAGCAACGTATCTTGACAGTTACTTTACTTTAGGTACTGTATTATCGGATCCACGCGTTTAAAACCTATTCATCAGTGGAGTTCAGAAGGACATAAGTACATAATTCTCCTTCATATAACACCAAACTCAGAACTAACTGGCATCAAGTGGCCTCTGCGTTCTCTGACTTCTACCAATGAACAGCTGCCAGATTCTTGAATCCAGGAATAAGTCATCAAGTTTCGTTGCTCTCGTTATGCATCTCATCATTCTTAGTGGGGACCCTATTTTAGAGTCCAATGTTTTAATGTCTGCATGTCTTTTTTTCTTTCTGTTTTATGTTGTGGCGTTAAATAAACGTGTTCTTCTTCTTTCTTTCATTATCATGTACCATTTCCGGGGCTAGCTCTCCGGGTATTAGGTGCGGAAAATGGGAACCTCAAATATGGCGTTAGAAAATGCATTGGTCATCTTTCACACCGAAAAGTAACACTACCTACTATCACTGGGCGGACATGTTAGCAACTTTTACTAATACGAAACCACAAAAAAAATATTCATATATTTTGAATTTTTGACTGATAGATACATCGATGTTTTCTATGAGAAAGCTGAAATTATTTCGTAATATCGGGATTGGTTCCATAGTAATAGATACGATCTATAATAATATTATGTTTACCTCTAAAAAAATATGTAGTTGTAAGCGATGTTGATGTAACGTCCGAATTTCCGTCCGAGTTTTGTCCGAGGTTTTCGGAACTTTTGTAAGGAAAATAGTTTTATATTTACCACAAGCTTTTTGGTGAAGGAAAACATTGTGATGAAACCTGCATACATCAGCGAAGAAATTCAAAGGTGTACGTGTAGTCCCCAACCCACAGCCACCCACATGTCACAAGTAATGGGTTGATACATAAAACCCCAAACACAGTTAGGTTGCGATGTTTTATCACAGAGTTCCTATGGTCACTTCCTGTCTCCATCATGAGATCAGCTCGATGGTACAGTCACCTGCAATAATATGTTACTCTTTGAAGGCCGCAATAATATGTGACTCGCTCTTATGGCTCTACAAATAAGATCGTGTCAGATATATTAGCGGCCTCCGTTGTGTAACATATTATTGCAGGTGACTGTACCATAATATTGCATTGTTACCCGACTAACATATATATATATGCAAACTTTCATTAAAAACATACATACATTGCAAGTTAATAAAAAGCTAGTAAAAACAACCCGTATAGTATGAGTATTATTACGCTACGGTGTGACAGAGTGTCGGATTTGCGAGCGTCGATAACAAGTGTGAACCCGCTTACTACGCCAGTCATCCCGCCATTCTTCTGGTCCAATTCATGAGATTCTTCTGAAATAAAAACATTTAAGAAAGCAAAACACGCTTAAGAGCCCATCATCGTGCACACTAGCGCCACTGCTAAATAATATGTCCAAAGTTAAAACGGCCGTTTTTGTTTTGAGTTCATAGATCGACGAATACAGCAACATAAAAACTAGTTTGATGTATTCAAAAGATATTTAAATACACAATGCAGTACGTAGCGGACTCCTTTTTTAAATACCTGTCGTTAAATTTAAATAATCACGATTATTTAACAGTAGCGCTAGTGTGCACGTTGATGGGCTCTTAAGAAGATTCTGAAGGGTCTTGTTGTGTGTCTTTACCTACTGCGTTTTTCGATAAGTGGTCACCACTCGAGAACCTTTCTGTCTAAGCAGCCATCGGTTCTACGGGCAATGTGTCCCGTCCATTGCCACTTAAGTCTGGCTCTCTAAGCCATGTCAATAGTTCTCTTCCGGATCTCCTCATTTCTTTATTCCATCTTTGAATTACTTTAAGCTTTTTTATGAGACCCATTGTGAGCGATTGCTGCAGAAAAGGACAAATTTATATTACAAACTTCGTGATAAAAATGACTTATTTTGACGTTTCGTGCAGCAATGCAGTCGGCTGCATAGCTGCAACAGTGATGAAGGTGAAGTCTGGATCCGAACGGTACTTTTACATAAAAACGCTTACCCCTTTAACTTGGACCATGCATACTGCACATGCTTCGGTCACACCTTCATATCGAGAGCGGAGCATATCCGAGTAAATAGGGGAGTCAATATCGCCTCCAATGTTGAAAAGTTATGTCAACTCTGATGCTTACGTTGGGATAAAATCGAATGAGGAACGGTAAACATTACCAAATGAGAAATAAGCTGTTTTGACTTATTCACAGTGTTAGAGTATTTGGGAAATATTTCCCGACTTGTTGACAAACATTTTATATATGTAAATCATCTGAAATTGACGTAACTATTGAGGTTATATTCTGGAGCGGGAAAAGGGTGATGATGGTGCTGCATTAAGTGCCGGCGGTGAATGTTCCCCATTATCATCATCATCCTGTCCTAGCCGGTTTCGGCCTCGGCGACTGGATATTCACTGGCTAGTGAGAGCGACGATCGTGAGCTATTAATGATAATAACTTGAGATTAGTAACTTTTACAGTACATTATAGTGCTACTTTACCGCACTAGTGCGATAATTAGCACTTTACGTAGCTATGTCGAAGATTAAAGTACCATATTTACCTATTGTAAAACGTTGTATGATACATCTGTCAATAGGTAATTCGTAACTCGTGCGTATTTCCTATTTTTCGCATTTGTATCGTAATGTACTATTATCACATATTTAGTCCACGCTTTCACCCAATAGCCTAGTTCATTTTCGATTCCATCAACTCTTAATAGTCCTTACATCCAGGCGGCTGCTGCCTATACATGCGTCCCATGACACTGGTAAGGGATGTATCCGCTCGGTGTACCCCTTACATAATCTTATTAAAATTTCTTGGGACTCTACGTGTCGGCTTCGGCTCAGCGCACGCCTCCTCCTGAACACCATTGTTCCGAGATGGGTAGACTTGATCTAACTTTTAATACTAAACAGAAAAACAAGCTAGTCATTAAATTAATGCGTTTCCTAAGTTCCCAAGACGCCGAAGGGAAAATCTACTTGAACAGTCCTCAAAAGGCTTGTTACTATGAAAACTCCGGTTCCTAATGGATTAGTTTTAACTTAAACAATGGTCGCTTGCGAATACCTCAGATTAATTTCAAAAGAAAAGATCTAGTTTAAATTTTTTCACCACACTAGCAGGTAAAGGCTCTCTTGGTTGTTCAAAAACTGATAAGAAAGTTGCATTTTATCCACATGTGAGGCAAATAAATCTGATGAAAAGTTTGAGTTGTTTCCTTAATATGTTGGCTATTAGAATTGACTTTTACATAAATGATGATTTTGAATGATAATGATAAATATATTTTGACAAAGTCCATTTGGATTTGATTTGGTTTGATTTTGTTTGATATTTTACGGTTAGTTCCTCGTATTGGTGTGGTGAAAAATTTTGTGTTTCACTCGGTGGTAAAATTTGTTTAACCGTGCCTTGAAACCTATCTATAAATCAAATTTTATCAACATCTTATGAAATAGAATCGGCAACAAATGAAAAATGGCCGTACTAGCATAACAAAAAAAAAAACAAACGGAAAAGATAAAAATGAAAATGAAGCCCGCGATTTGAAATACTTCGGAAATAGGTAAGGGGGGACTCGAACCTTCTTTTTAACCTCAAAGTGAGACAAATAATTGTCAACCCTCCATTTCCGTCGGGCACAGTGTTTAGATAAACACCTTCATAAATATACTTCTGCGGTATAAAGAACAGTTCCGGTAAAAACAGACAGTGAACTCTTTAAAAACCATCGATGTCAATCATTGAACTAAGAACCGACGCAGAGAACCAGTATTTGCGCCATGAGTTGATGTTCAGACAACAAACCATAGAAGCGGAGCAGAGTGTGAATCTCGCGTCCTAAACGCGTAAGCGCCATGAATTTTACGGCGCTTACGACGTTTTGGTTGTGCGGCAATTTCATTGTTTGGTAAGGCTTCTCTTTTTGTCTTTACTTAGTAAATAATAAGTCAATAATGTCAATTTCATTCCTATCTAAATAAATTATTTCGATCATGTTTGGTGTAGGGTTCGCACCAGAAACTTTGAAACAATTACCGCTGCTATTTACCTGAAGCTGAATGTTACCTTTAAAGGTGACAGTCCATTTCCAACGACAGCTGCACTACTGTTGCGACGTTACTGTTATTCATTGTCTTGTCATTCATTTTACTATGGAAATTGACAATAACATCGACGTGTCGGAGCAGTAGTGCAGCTGCGGTCAGAAATGGAATGTTACCTTAAGGATGATTCATGCTAGAACGGTCCGTGTCCGGGCCGAGGCGTCCGACATTATAGTTTTCTATAGAAAGCGCCACGGGATCACCAATCACCTGTCATAGACAACAAATTGTCGGAAGCATCGGCCTGAACCAGGAGCGTCCTAGAGTTATCTTTAAGTCTATCTAAAAAAGTCTAAGTAGTTTTAGTTTAAGTTTAAGTCTAGTAACGTCGGTAAATAAAGGTAATAAAATAAATTCGCGATAGACCCGTCTATAAATGTGAGTTAATATCTTTAAGTATATCTAAACTTAACGAAATAAACCAACCAAAGAAACAAACCAAACAGTAAATACTTGATGCTTGATGTTATTTAGATCGACCTACATTTGGCGTGCAGCAACAGGCTTTGATCTAGGAAAATGTAATACATCAGACGTTGTTGGTGTAGCCGGGTAACATTTGTATATTTGCATTTCGCAAACACACTACAGCACTGCACCTTCTAAACCGGTAATCGTGGGATCAAACGGTTTGTTTTAATGAGTTTCTCGATGAAAGAAGAAAGATTTAAAGTGGTGATATATAAGGAACATGTAATATGTAACGAACTGACGAGATGTTCGTATGTTCTTGGGGACTATACTTGCCGCAAAACTAATGAGTCAGGTCATAGAGCCAACTCTTTCACTCTTGGTTGGTCTTAACAAGGGAAAAGCAGATAGCATTATGATCTTAGTCGCCAGTTTTGTGGCAAGTATAGGATATACAGCTCAAACCACCTCATACAATGAGAATGAGGTGTGTATCCAACAGTGGGACGTATAGTCTGAAACCTGATGTAACCTTTAATTGTACATACATATGTAAATGTCTCTTTCTTTCTTTCTTTCTTTCTTTCCTTCGTTCTTTCTTTCTTCCTTCTTTTCTGTCTTTCTTTCTTGTTGGGACAGATGAAGTCGGCTGCCCTAAGCAGAAAACAAGTAACCCAGCAAAAAAACGTAATTTGTCAGTTTTGTTAGGTATTTGGTCTAAAATGTAACATCTGTTTATACCATTATGTTAAAGGCGATAAAATTAAGCTTATACAGACTTTATTTTTTGTTATTCTTGTATATTAAACTTTGTACGGGCATAAAATGTTTTCTGTGTAGTTTAGTGCCCGAAAATCTCAGAACCATTCTACACAAATTCAAGTATCTCGTGTTTAGCTTGGAAATAGCAAGCACTTTAGCTTCTTAAATATTAAACATATTTGGCTCTCCGCTCAATAACTTTTCCAATTTTCATGCAATTCTGAAGGAAATGGTACCAAATGAAAGCTAATAACATAGGCTACCGAAAACTAATTTTTATTTCTTTCAGGTTTATCGACTTCAAAATCCCTGGTAGATAATAAAACGCTTGAAAAAAAAAAATATTTTTTTATATATTTTAAAGTTCTTTTCTATTGGAAAATAGACTTATTTTTAATTAGTGATTGATGATGCCATCCTCGTACCTTCTGACACATGGTTATTGGTACTTATTTCATCGATTTTATTTATATTCAAAGATTATTTTGTGATACGATGACCCATTCCTTCAACAAACCCTCTGTCTTCGTGGATGGGTGGTACCTACAGGATCCTGCTTCCGAACTTTTCTTTTTTAGGGTTCCATACCTCATAAGGAAAAAACGGAACCCTTATAGGATCACTTTGTTGTCCGTCCGTCCTCCGTCCATTTGTCTGTCAAGATCCTTTATCTCGGAAACGCGTGGAGGTATCGAGTTGAAATTAAAACCATATACTCAGGTCTACATTCCCTTAAAGATGTAGAAAAAATCAAACATCTACATTAACGTAAAAAAAAGATACGGTGGTTTATGCCAAAATACGTAAGTATATTTCGACATTCTCAAGGGATTCAAAATTTAAAGGGTACCTAAGTAGGTGGGTAGTAGGTAGCTAGGTCAACGAGAAGTCCCGTTGCCCTAGAACTATGAAATTTGGCAAGTAATATTGTATTACATTATAAGTACAGGAAATAATCTGAAAACTATAAATTTGTAAAAAATAAATAAAATCAATAACTAAATTTGTAAGGAACGCTCGGTGGGCGAGTCCGACTTGTATTTTTTTATAGTCCTATTTGACAGACGTGTTTGATAGGAATGAGGCAGGTGCATGGAATGGTGAGAGCTGGTGAGTTCATAAAAATCTATATTTGGGGACAATCTTACACTGGTTGACCTAGCCCCAAATTAAGCAAAGTTTGTACTATGAGTACTAGGCGACGATATATACATACGTGTATAGATAAATACATACTTAGGTACATAGTTACTTTATTTACTATTTAACTTGTAACAAAGTAAAAATCGAATTAAATCCTTCAAGTCAGTTTTACCTATTTCTTATAAAACCATATCGATCTGAAATTTTGCTGATATACACCTATTAATATGGTAAGTATATGTAATTGGTGGATCGCTTTAGTGGCTAGAGTTAAACCAAGAAAAGTCTGCAGAGATTTTGACAGCACAAGCTCAATCTCGAGAAGTCTATTAGTAGAGTTAGACCAAGAAAAGTCTGCATACGAGTAGATGTTGAGAGCACACCAGTGCAGGTGTTATTTTAAACGTCAAACTTCTATGAAATTATGACATATAAATAACACTGGCACTGGTGTGCTTTCAACATCTCTGCAGACTTTTCTTGGTCGAACTCTACTAATAGACTTCTCGAGATTGACCTCAGATGATTCACTTTACCACATAATAAGTGTCTTTATAAAAATTCAAATTTTGGCATTAGCCTGGATTAAATATTTCCCTTTTGGTCAATTGAATACAGTCAGTTGTTGTTTGTTTCTAATTTTTTCCAAAACCTTTGGCACGGATACGGCATAATTATGATTTTCCCTTTCTTTGGCGTATTCTAGTGTTCTGTTTTCATTACTGTAGAGTCTACAGTGTAGACAATACAGATAATTTTAATTGTTTTAACAACACTTTTTCTTTAAACTTAAATTTCACAGACTTTTCACCTTTGACAGGAATATTGCTAAGAAAATTTGTTTTCTATGTATGTTTTTAAACAAGGTGCCTTTTCTATAAGTATGTAACTTATTTCTAACCTAAATCGCAGATTGTGTTGGGAGATACTTGTTTTACCATTGTAATAAACTAAATCGCACTTACGAACATCTACGCTAAACTCAAGTATCTCGGTCATCTATATGAATTACAAGTATCTCTGTTTAGTTACTTGTCTTTAGCGTAGAAATGGGACATATACTTGAATTTAGCGTAGAATTCAGGGTCAAAAAAAGATACTCGGATTTTAAAAACATGAATATTTTGAAAACTACACATTATTTTACAATTATTTTTTTGGTGAAAGATGCGCCTGAAATTGTAGATTCCGAAAATCCAAAAAAACCGTTTTTGAAAATTTTCGAGTTACTTGTTTTCTGCTTAGGGCAGCCGAAGTGTCCCCTCTGCATTCATACTCTGCAAACCGCCGTCGAACTCATTGTGGCTAGGACAATGGAGCGCGGACAATCGTTCCTTATTCGAAAGAGCATGAAGATATTGCTGTCGCAAACCGTGTGAGACGAAAAATGGGTGGACCAGTCAAAAGGGTGTTTTGTAGAAGTTCTTTCGAGCCCTGGAAACATTAAATTTAAATCGAACTATGTTTTACTGACACGTTTTTAATGACACTTCATCACGTCAAAGTCGGTGCGAAGTTAAGGGTTACTCACGCTAGACCGGTCCGGGGCCGATCTTCGGATCGGCTTCCGGCGCTTCGTTTTCTATGAAAAGCACCACGTGATCTCCGATCAGCCGTCATTGTAAATTACATGTCGGATGCCTCGGCCCGGGCCCGGCCCGGTCTAGCATGAGTCATCCTATAATCCGTTCGGAAAGACTAGAAATTCGGGCATCAACATCGATTTTGATCTTAGAGCATTTAGTAACTGGAGACGCCTTGGCTGTAATTTTCTGTACAAAACAGACTGCCGATGTTTGCGGGGTAGGGTCACGTCTAATGTATGGCTATTTCTACATGATTTGTACGTAACGTACAAATAGCCAAATGTCATACATCAGTCTATACAAAAGTTTGCACAATTGTGCAAGGTTTTCGGCAGAGGGGTAAGCTCTTTAAAGGCGACTCCGGTTATTAAATGGTCTAAGATTTTGATATTTATGGCAGCAATGGGCAGTCGCGCCGCAATACTGCAGCGCAGTATGAATCTGAACAGTTAGGTACCTTAAAGGTGACAGTCCATTTCCAATGACAGCAGCACTATTCATTTTATTATGGAAATTGACAATAACACCGACGCGTTTGTACTAATATAGTTCGTTTTTTTTAGCATTAGAAATAAGGTAAACAATCTTGATGTGTCTTTTAATTGAAAAACACATTTTAAAAATAAGTTACGGCAAATATGTAACAATTATGAATCTAATACGATCATTTACAGTCTTCTCCTTTCATAAGTAATAGTTATTGATTTTTAAAAAGCGTTTTTCAATTAAAAGACATGTCAAGATCGATTACCTTCTTTCAAGTTATTTCTAATGCTAAAAAAACGAACTATAGTAGTGCAGCTGCGGTCAGAAATGGAATGTTACCCTAACGCTGCTGATGCTGCAGCCGTCGCTAGTCGTCGAGGTCACGTTACCCAGTACGGCTACCACCAGTTTTGACATTGACATAACGTTCACGTTTACGTAACTTACTTTCTATGCATCTCGCTCGTACTCGCATATGCGAGCAATAGTGCAAGCGAGATGTACAGAAAGTAAATTACGTAGACGTGAGCGTTATGTCAATGTTAAAACTGATGGTAGAGGCTCTGGTTTGCTTAGAAACTCAACTCGCCCAAGTCCTTCTAAGCAATGAGAAAACAAAACCAGATAACAGAAAATGATTCAGAGCCTTTTGTAGTAGGTAACTAAATAGATTCTTTACAAACAAAAAGCGCCCTAAGTCTGATCGTGATAAGGGCTGATATTGGGTGATGGCATTGTCGTTTGTTTTCAATGTGATTGAGTTTTGTGGTATAATTTTATTTATAGATGGCTTTGTGGTTGAAAGTGGAATAAATGGTAGGAAAAGAAATTTTGGTCATACAGGCTCACGTACTATTTTTGTATGTTTCTTTTATGTAGGGGGCGAACTAGCAGACTAATCACCTGCTAGTAAGCGATTACCGTCGCACATGAAGACCCGAGATGGGAGTACGCTCTTTTCTTGAAGATTTGAAGGTCGTATCGGTCCGGAAATACCGCGGGCGACAGTTTATTCCACAGTTTATCTGTACGAGGCAGGAAGTGTTTAATTCGACTTATGGGCTTGGGCTCTTCTGATCCTTAGGAGAGAATAGACAAGCTTTTTCCATTCCGTTACTATTTTTCATGAACAGTACCTACGAAAATACTGGCTGTTAACATTATTTATAACATGCCTAGTTATTGCTTTGATTAAAATATGAATTACGTTGATGTGTTGTCACCGCGGGCCCAATTTTGTTAATTTGAGCCCTTTGAGCTGTGATATTGAAAATATTTTGCAGCAATTTTAGTATTAATTAATGTAGGTACCTAAAGCTACGTAAATTGATATTTGATTTAGTTTTAAGGGTATTTAATATATTCAAACATTCGTTCGCCATATTGTCATTTCTTGATAGGTTAAGCCCGTTACGGCATCAAAGATTATTTGCGTTGCAATGCGCGGCCGGAAGCGGTCGTGCCGTAGTGCACTGCACGAATTTTAAAATTCGCGAACCGCGCGGCAATAGCCGCTGCCTGCTTACCCGCTATGACTTCATCACAAGTCGTAGTCAACGAGTTGTTGGCATTTATTCAAAATGCCACCGTGACTTTGGATGAGACCAGCATCGTGCAGATCTGCAAGTCCAGCTTCCAGGAGGAGGACATATGTAGTGGCAAGGCGCTGCTCTACCAGACGCTCGGCAAAGCCGACGAAATGCCATCACGACGAAGAGATGGAGGCGTGAAGAGTCTACGGGACATCATCTCGGTGTTCAAGGGGACCGATTCATCAAACATGCCCTCTTTCGTGGCGAAGGACCTACATCGGCTACCTGTCGTCTCGTTGGACCATGTTGACGTTTCCAGGCTGCTAAAGGATATCATTTTCCTGAAGGACAGTCTGGCTGAAATGCAGGCTAAGTTGGAGGTATCGAATAATACCATCAGTGAACTACGTTCTGAATTAGCGTTAATACGAAGTGCTAGTTCGGAATGTAGGTCAGATAACTCTAGCATAGCCGTGTGTCACGTTGCGCGGAATGTGTCCATCGGCGGTTTCGAGTCCGCGAATTTGGATGCGTCGGCGATTGCTGAGCAGGCGACCGCCGACCCGCGCCCCGCCGCCCGCCCGTCTACGTCACCGGAGACGCGCACGTCACGCGAGAGTACGTTGACCCCACAACGTTCCTACGCTGCCACTGCCGCTAAGCCGCCTGCTGTGTCCAAGTCTAAGCAGCGGCCGAAGAAAGGGGTGCAGAGCCTTCGTGAACCTGTTCACAAGGATCGGTCACAGCTGACTCTAAAAGAGTCGGGATGCGACAGAGATGGCTTCAAAAAGGTGGAGAGGAGAAAGAAGTCAGCTCGTCCGAATCAGTGCGGTACCGCACCGACTGGACCTAACCATTTGCTGCGTCCTGCAACACCGACGACGCTGCTGTATGTGTCCCGATTACACTACCTTACGAAGGTCGAGGAGATCGTGAAGTATGTACGAGCCAAGTCCGGATTCATCCTGAGGGTCGTGAAGTTGGAATCTCGACACAGTGTGAATTTTAATTCTTTTGTGCTGAGCGTTCCGACTGAACATCTAGCGACCTTCACCAAGGAGGAGTTTTGGCCGAAGGGTGTCAAGTTCCGGCGGTTCCGCGGCCGGCTCCCTGACACTGCGGGGTTGCGAACTGCATCGCAGCCATAATTGTGTTTTTAGTTTTAAGATATATTTTGTAATAATATGTATGCTAGTTTTAAGGTATTTATCTATGGGCCAATAGTTGCCTGAAAATAAATGTTTTCATTCATTCATTCAAAGACCTTCGGCATTCAGCCACGGCCACGACTGAAAATTGTGTAAAAATAATTTTACGGCTATTAAAATAATCGAATTAAATATTTTAACAAAAAAAATTAAATATTTTAAACATAAACAAAAATATGATATTATATACGTCAGTACCTATTTTAAAAGTAAAACTAAAATATACCTACTTGATTCGTATGAATTATTGGCATAATTAAAAAAAGCCATTACTCACGAGTGAGTCAAAGCTCTTTTTTTCACAATCCATACCTAACTCCCGCATTAGTTGGAAAGACAAGATAACGAATGAGGAGGTGCTAAGAAAAGTGAATGAAAGGAGACCTATCCTGAA
This sequence comes from Cydia splendana, assembly GCF_910591565.1. NCBI lineage: Eukaryota > Metazoa > Arthropoda > Insecta > Lepidoptera > Tortricidae > Cydia > Cydia splendana. Next base: position 882,990 of record NC_085962.1, read on the forward strand.
CACCATCGCAAATAGACGCGGGAAAATGATTGGACACTTAATACGACACGACCACTTCTTTAAAACTATCCTGGAGGGGCGGATAGGAAACAAGCGGGGAAGAGGAAAACCCAGACGCAGCTTTTTGGAGCAAGTGAAAGAAAAAGTGGGGGTCGTGTCGTATCAAAAAGTCAAAGAGCCAGCAGGATAGGGAAAGCTGGAAGATACTCCACCGACAAGAGAATTACTCTTAAGTTAATGATGATGACCTAACTCCCGCTGGAACAATACAGGCATTTGTCCTTTAATTCACCTACAGGAAATAAGATCTTCTTCGAGCAAGCGTGTTGAAAAATTTATACTTACCACCTCTCTTTTTCCGTCGTCGTCTGTAAAAAAATGTAAAATCCTTAATCTTAATTTCAATTTATAAAGCCATCTGTTCTGTCTCACGATTTGTCAAAATTCACGGAAAAACTCCGACACTTTGATTAAATTCCGGGGGACCGATACGGCCCTGAAAATTCTCAATTTGATTTGATAAGGTGGTGGTACTGGTGCTTTGACGCGGTCCCAGTGGGGTCCCTTTGTTTCCCATAAAGTTTTAAGTCATAATGTATTGTTTGTCATATTATCGTTAGTCATAAATATACATCGGTAACTCGTGGCATTTAGGTAGCACTTAAAAGATTAGTTTAATAAATTTCCGTTTTTAGTGGGTTTTTTTTTCTCGACTCGTATAGGAAGAACATTGTCACATCACTAGTCTGTGCCTGCTACCTAAATGCCACGAGTTACCGATGTGTGCTCATCACTAATATTTTAATAGTAACCGATGTATGGTCATAAAACTGAAACCGTTCACTTTTCAGGATTTTCGTAAGGTTATTCTGTAGATAGGTTAGGTTAGATTTGTTTTATGGCAATCCTGAAAAGTTACGCGTTTCTGAGAAAAACCAATTATGACTAACGAAAATTCGGACAAGCAATACATTATGACTTAAAACTACATAATATTTGGGAAACAATAGAGACCCGGTCCCAGTAGGTACATGTGATCTTGAAACTTAAGTCATTGTCAATAGAGGTGACAGTAGGGTGTCATCTATTGGGCATTAGCATGTCGATCACTAGTACCACCACCTTATTAAGAGTCATACGAACCCGCCGCCAAAACGGCGCTCCCATACAATCGAAGTTACACTCTCATTGTAAAACGACATGCTTAAATTGTATGAACATTAATTTAAGTACGTTACGTATATCTGCCGTATTCGAACTTCAAGATATTCACAAGGGACGACACGTACTAGATCCATTCTGGATACGTTATAGTTTAGATATCAACTAGTTCTCTTTTGCAGCGTAATTCGGGCAACCAATGTCACTTTTACGTTAGATAGAGTAAGATATTTATTAGATGTCAATTGGATCTCTAAGTCATATCCTGTGGAAATCGTTCAACTGTATCTCTAGAATCGCGCAAATGTCAAATTTGAGATATTTTTAAGATCTAAAATATCGTTATCGTATCTTGGTGATGTCTAATAGATGTCTATTTCAAAATCCGAATCGGGCCCTATGTCTGTTCTATCTTTGGTTGCTAAAAAAATATACCTACAAGGACAATATAGCAAGTACAATCTTCAGAACTGTGCCGAGGGACAAGGGGTCCAAAAATATCTCCGATTTAATCGTTAGTGGAATGGATGCTCCTAGTTAGCATTAATTACCACTTAAATATTAATTGGGGTACCCGATTAGGGGTTTAAATCGTTTCTTGCTTAATGAATAGTGAAAGTAAATGGTTTTCCTACTGATACCTTTGTTATGCATGATTTAAAATTTAATAGATGCCCGAGATAATTTTGATTTACAGGCCAATTCGAGTGTACATCAGAGTGATGTCAGAATGACATCTAACTGATGCCATTCAAATATCGTGCACTTCGTCCGTCCGTCGTATCAAACAGATTTTTCACCACACTTGTTCGTAAAAGATGTTATTATACGACGATGCTGATGCTGACGACGTCGGATACGTCATTACCAAACTTAAATGGAGCTGGGCGGGACATGTTACCAGGCAGGGTAATGGCAGGTGGGCCAAAATGTTAACGGAATGGTGGCCACTTACATACGGAAGGAGTGCCTGGCATCCGTTGGCTCGTTGGGTGGACGACATTCGGAAGATTGCGGGTCACTTCTGGAGGAAATTGGCTCGGGACCGGGATAAGATGGCGTACTAGAAGAGAGGTCTATGCTCAGCAGTGGGTGATAAAAGGCTGATATGATGATGATGCTGATTGCTGATAAGGCTGTTATTGTATTTTTACAGTACATATGGTGCTACTTTACCGCCCTAGTGCGGTAACTAGTACTATACGTGCGTATGTCGAAAATTTAAAGGGCCATAATGTAGGTACTGTAAAACGTGGTACAATACACGTGCGAAAAGGTAATTCGCAACTCGTGTCGATTTAAAACACTCCCTTCGGTCGTGTTTCAATTTATCGCCACTCGTTGCGAATTCCCTACGTTTCGCACTTGTATCGTAATGTATGTAATGTACTATTTCATCACACTTGTTAGGTGATGCGGTCGGTAAATCCTAAACTCGACTTACGTATGAAATTTGGCAGAAGTTAAATTTTATTTAGATCACATTTTTTCCTAACAAGTGTGACTAAAAACATTGTGTGCCATTTGGCAGTACAGAAATTACGAACATGTTACTTCGGGCTTCAAATTACACTCGTTTGTAAATTTTAGTTTACCGCTTTTAATTCAAAATGTTCTATGACAACGTTACGGCTGCTATGCGTAAATGGCGTCAACATTTTTGCAGAATATCCGTTATTAATTAAAAGTTCGTGCCGCAGCAACCAGAGTTATACAATTAGTGCTCCCCTCAATGAGTGCTTTATCTGTGGTCCCACATAGGGAGGGGAATGATTATTTCGAATAATTTATTATTATAGAGTCGAGTACAGTATGTAAATCCAATACGAGCGATAAGTTAAACCAGATATTACCTTATTCATAAAACTATATTTTTAAGATAGTTTTCTTTATGAATTAGCTTTTTTTTAGGTTTATTTTTAGTATTATCATTTAATTTAGTATTTCAATTTAATATTTTTAAGTAAGTACCTATCTCTGTTTATTTTCCCTACAAGTGTCCACCTTCTCCCGTAGTTCCTCCCCATCTGACGTTACTTTGGTTTTATTGATTAGTTTATTTAACTCTTTTCCCAATGACGTACCCATTCACATCACGAGTTATTTACCACAAATAAACCTGTAGTAATAAACTTTTTCATTTTAATTTTTCAATATTTTTTTCATTAACCCCATCACTAGTCCGCAACAACCTGCTGATTCTTTGTTTAATTCTTGTTTAAACTTTACTTTGTTGGGAATGGCGTTTTTTTTTAAAGATTCATAACGAGCTATTTAATATCTCTTTATGATTATTACTGTGGTATTTACATTCCGAAGCGAGATTCGAATTTATCAAAATAGGATCTTGATCTTGTTTTCTGTGCCGTTGACTCGCGTAACATGTAAGTTTTGTAAAGGCATGTGCTTATATCATAAGCACTACCGGATAAAGGATTTTAGACTTAAAATCCTTTTTTATTTAGGGTTCCGTACCCAAAGGGTAAAACGGGACCCTATTACTAAGACTTCGCTGTCCGTCCGTCCGTCCGTCCGTCCGTCTGTCACCAGGCTGTATCTCACGAACCGTGATAGCTAGAGAGTTGAAATTTTCACAGATGATGTATTTCTGTTGCCGCTATAACAACAAATACTAAAAACAGAATAAAATAAAGATTTAAATGGGGCTCCCATACAACAAACGTGATTTTTGACCAAAGTTAAGCAACGTCGGGAGTGGTCAGTACTTGGATGGGTGACCGTTTTTTTTTTGCTTTTTTTTTGTTTTTTTTTTATATGGTACGGAACCCTTCGTGCGCGAGTCCGACTCGCACTTGCCCGATTTTTTAGTATTATTATTAAAATTGGAACTAAATTTTACTGACCGAGATACATACAAAACGGTTATAAATACAGGTCGTTTTTCTAACTCTCAGCCATATTACTTATTGGTATGTTTGTATATGGGTATGGTCACTTTGGAAAAATTGGCTGAAGGTTGAAAAAACAATCTGTACAACACAAATATTGGCCATCGGATCTTATGTAAGTAAGTATTTAACAATAGTAAAACAAATAGTTTGTAAGGAACGAAAAATTCATGGAAATTTTGGGACACTGTTTCTCCTAGAGAATTGAAAGAGGTCGTGAAATGAAAATTCTTAAATAAAACGGCCTACTTACTTTTATGCCTTCAAAATATACAAAATCAATTGCAGATACTATTTCATTATACCAACAAACCGTTGCACCTAAAAAGGATGACTCACGCTAGACCGGGCCGGAGCCGGGCCGAAGCTTGGACGCTTCGTTATCTATGGAAAGCACCACGTGATCACCGATCAGCCGTCATAGAAAATTACGTGTTGGACGCCTCGGCCCTGGCCTGGGCCGATCTAGCGTGAGTCATCCTTAAATCGATTCCCTGGATAATTCAACAACATGATAGAGTACATTTACGAGTATATCAAATTACGCTTCGAACAGCCGCTGCACGTTGCCACACTGTATTACGAAATAATAAACGGGTTAGACACCTACTGCAATACGAAACTGCAGGGAGCGTATTCAGAAACTAATAATTTGTTACTGAGTGAGGGTTGGTTTTGCTCACGTCCGAATCATCCTGTATAGTTGCCACCACGACCTATGAAAGTTTATTTATTTATTTATATGAGCCTAGAGTGTCCCACTGCTGGGCAAAGGCCTCCCTCCTCCCTTTCCACGTATCCCGATCTTGACCCGTCTCCCACCAGTTCCTGTCAAAGGCGTCGAGGTCATCTCGCCAACGCCTTCGAGGTTTGCCGCGACCCCGGGTTTGATGTGGGACCCAATTGGTTGCTGTTTTAGCCCACAAGTCATCCGGCATACGGCAAACGTGTCCCGCCCAGTCCCACTTCAGCTTGGCGGCTGTTTCAGCCACATCAGCTATTTGGGTTTTGGAGCGTAGTATAGTGTTTCTGATGCGATCGGTCAACTTCACGCCGAGAATACTACGCTCCATGGCGCGTTGACAAACCTTGAGGGTGGATTTCTGAACTTTTGTCAAGGACCAAGTCTGTGCTCCGTAGGTCAGGATGGGAAGAATGCACATGTCCATGAGCTTTCGTTTTAGAGAAATAGGGAAATCTCCCATCATTTGCTCTTTCATAGACCAATAGCTTTTCCAGGCACTTCCGGTTCGTCTTGCGCCCTCCTTGTCCTGTCGTGCCTGGAAAGAAACTATTTGACCTAGGTAAATGTATAATGTAAATGTATAATAATATGAAAGTTAAGAAATAATTATATATACACACGTTATTAATAGAGTCATGTGTTTACCGACTCGCAGTGCATTTTGCGTGCACCAAAAGCGAGTGTATCATATCTATACGTGACATTCCACGACGAAAGGTACCATATGGGGGTCGTCACAATGCGGTTCTACATGACGTAAGCGCCGCCCACCATAACGTACCTTTCGCCGTGGAACGTCACATTCAATATTGATATTAAAACTTGTATTCTGAATGCGCCGTTTGCTACTCGAACCTCCCTCTAAAATTAAATTAACTCCTATCGCACTGGCTATTGTATTTGAACCAAATAGAGTTAGGACATCGGTATCCATTACCTACGTCGGCATTGCGGTTCCAATCATTCAATTAATGGTAATTTACAGGTATTCGCAATATTCAACCTAGGAGACAAAACAATTAGTTTATTACCTAAATATTTTGATTTGTGCTTTGAGCTACGCTACTAAAAATTTAAACAAAAATATTTCTTTATTTATTAGCGAAATAAAAAGGTGCTATTGAGTCAATTAGTGCTAACCATACTTACTTGCGTATTTTTACATTAATCTTTCTACCCTCGCGTCGCGAAAATAAATACGCAAATAAATATAATACACCACCAAAAAGTGCAATACACTTGTTTTGCCTCTTTACGAGGCATCTTCATCGTGAGTAACATTTTTGTTTTAATTAATATTCCCATAAAGTAACGCCTGTACGGCTACCACCAGTTTTGACATTGTCATATTCGCTCACGTCTATGTAACTTACTTTCTATGCATCTCGCTCGTACAGGCATATTAGTGCAAGCGAGATGTACAAAAAGTAAATTACGTAGACGTGAGCGATATGACAACGTCAAAACTGGTGGTAGCCGTACAGTACGGTTACCATCAGTTTGTCACTGACATAAACGCCGTCGAGAACGTAATTTACTTTCTATACATCTCGCTCGCACTCGCATATTAGTGCAAACGGGATGTATAGAAAGTAAATTACGTTCTCGACGGCGTTTATCTCAGTGACAAACTGATGGTAACCGTACTGTACCCGTAGTGTGACGTGACGTACGCGTTTGCGTTAAGTGTCATTTTGTATGGGATTTTGAGTTTCCAAAACCTCCCGCTTGGCGCGCTGTTCAAAATCCCATACAAAAATAGACATAACGCGAACGCTCTTCACGCTATCGAATGAAATAGGGGTTCAGCCGGCCTAGCCAAGGTTACAATCGCTATCGCGTCGACAACGAAAAGCATTATGTCTCTCTATCACTCTTCCATATTAGTGTGACAGTGACAGTTGCGTTTCGATCGCTACGGAGCGTAAGCGATTGGCATCTTGGCTACGCGGCCTGGTTCTACTAATAATACACTACTAAAAGTTTTGTAAAAAATATGTAGGTAGTTTCTCCTTGGTAGTTACAGTTTTGAGTTGGGTAACTTGTTCCGATGACCACGGTAGTAAAAGGAAAGAAGATTCAATTTATAATAGAAAAATATACTGAAATTTCTTTATATGTACGAACCGTACGTTTTTAGCTTTTGAGAGGTTTTCAAGTTTTCAGGATTTCAGTCCTTTGAAATTGCTAGAAATTGGAACATATTGTAAAGCACCATTGTTAACTTTGACAAAGGTCTTAGGGCGTTCGAAGTTTAAATATCTGTTCTTGATTTGATATTAAATGAAATTGTATTAAGCAGAAACGTATTCAAACGATACCATAAGCTTAATAATAAATGCAAAATGGTGACATGGTGGTAATATTCGCAGTCAATGTGTGAAGTCTTGGTAGCGTAGTTGGCAGAGCCATGGATTAGTGATTAAGAGTCAAGTCTCGCCGGAGACGGTTATTTTTTCCGCTATTAATTTATTTCTAAGCTTTGTTAAATAACATAACACTTTTATACATATTTTCATCGGCTAATGAAGACGCAACATCGACAAGTATTTTACAACTTTGATCTAATTTGTAATAAAATAAAAGAAAAAGCACTAATGGCATTTAAAACTGTTTTGTGGAATCGGTTTTTTCCCGTAATTTTTTTTGTATTTTTCAAATATTTAGACAAAATTACTTTTACAGACGTTTTTTTATACTTTTTACCATAACAATAGCAGTCACCCTAAACATCAAATCTAGATACCATTTTTAACATTATAATCCTCCTGTTATGAATACGTAGGATCCAATTTTTAAAAAGGATGAATCGTAGTATAGGGCCAATAGAATTGAAATATCATGCTCCAGATGTGCTCAGAAACCTTTAATAATTGATTATGATGCTAACTTTATTCACATATCAGTTTAATGACAGGTGCACGTTCGAATTGGCCTGAGTATTATTAAAATTAAACAAATCAAAGCAAAACTTCATTTACAACACTCGAAAGAATCCAATAAAGATACATTATCTCTGTCTCGAAAACTGACTAAAACATTCACATAATTCCATGAAATTCAACATAAAGTAAGCAATTTGCAAAGTGCCACTTTTCCCCTTGAAGCTTTATAGCGAATCATAGACTACTTCCCATTAGATCCCGCATTATTAGTAACTATGAAGTAGACATCCACGTAGAATATAATCGTTGTCTATTAAGTATCCACAACACTAAGCTTTACACATTTAACACATACTCGTATCAGTGAAAAAATAAAGATCAAAGTCAAATGGCGTTCTAAAAGTGTTAATCATTTGTGTTGAAAAATGGCAGTAAATGTACTGACTACTGACTACATAATTTACTTTGACAATTAACCTCTATTTTAATAATCTAATTCTCTTTGGTTCGAGTAATGGAGCCGGGCCGAGGCGTCCGACATGTCATTTTCAATGACGGCTGATCGGTCATCACGTGGTGCTTTAGAAAACGAGGCGCCGGAAGCTCCGGCCTGGCCCCGGCCCGGTCTAGCGTGAGTCATTCTTAATGTGATCTGTGTCCGTCGCTTTCTCAGCCAATCCTGTTCTTCATGAAGTTCTTATAAAACTAATTTCTCATGAATCCGTAGTACGACGCCTTGCTACAGGCGTTTCCAGGAAAGCTAAGCCTCGATAAATTGAAAATTGCTTTTTGTTGTCATGTACAGTCGCCATCTGATGAATCTGAGCTGCCAAGCTGTTCACAAATATCTGAACAAAGCCTTTGTTTCTTTTTCCTCCCTCTCTCTCCTTTAAAGTTCGAACGAGGTCGAAAGCCCAACACGTGTAAGAACTGTATTAAGGAATTGGAAAACCGGATAGAATTACAAATTAATTTAACGAGGATAACATTTCATTACAATTATGAAAATCGTGTAAAATCATTCTCTGGCTTCCGGAAATGTTTTAAAACGCTTTTAATACAAGTACATTAGAAAGATGAAAATAAAGACTACTAATGAATTATTGTAAAATAAGTGTTATAAAATGAATACAAAACTAAAATTAAGTACAACTAAAAACTAAAGCTAAAAACTATAGCTACATTTCATTGATTTAATACAATTTTGAAAAGACTCGCAAAAACTATTTCCAACATTGAATACTGCGGAAAGACGGATTTCAGAAATTGAATTATTATAAGTCTTGTCCTAATCCGCCTTGTTTCCTAGGAACTTCAGCCATTTCTTGTAATTGAATTTTTCACTCGTTTTACCAAGTTAAACACCCTGTAAGGTGTATTCGGGTAATTCCGAATGTCGAAAACTGTCGGATAATTCCGAAAAGAGACTTTTATTATGATGGAATTTTGGGTGATTTTCATCTGAATTTCGAAATTATCCGAATTTCGGAATTACCCGAGTAAACCAGGCATTGTGGTGCGGGAATAATATATTATGGTCGCGTTTATATCGTCTGATGTTAGCTTGAAATCTAATACCCTGTATAAGTACAGTCCAGTGTAAAAATATGGGTGCATACAACTTATTCAAAAATACGTCCCATAGTTCTTAATTCGCTGACATAAGAGATGACTTAAAAAAAGTCATCTAATGAATGTACACAATCATATTTTTACACTTGACTCTACCTACAGAGCAACCCGTAAGAATCGGACAGAATTGCCATAATGATAAAACATTAATTTGATTAATTTCATGCCAATTTTTGAATATATTAGTACCAGTAATATAAAACGAAAATGATTAAACCAGCTTTTTACGAGTGTAATAAATTTTACACGTTAAGAATAATGGAGCATAAAACAATAACTTGGACATTGAATGCACGCTTTATATTTAAACTATTCATAATAAAATTATGTCCAGCGAATTTCTGTCAATACCGTTATCAAGAGGCATATTTGGAATATGAATATCTCAATTTGATCTCATATTTCATTCCGCGCACGCCAATAAAACATGAAATAAAACGCCAATGAAGCCAAAATCATATTTAAAATATTCTAAATTCTGTAATAGGTAGGTAGGTACATTAAATTTAGAAATGTAAAAGTCCGCATGATGTTGTGCGATATAAAATAGTAGAAGTCAAAGGGCGCCACTTTTTACGTAAATGTCACATTTTTGCCAATACTATAATGTAGTTAAAAAAAAAACCTTAAAAATCGCTAGTCAGAGTATGCTTGATCGGACAAAATTGTTGATCAGATTATATTATCAGATTACCTATATCGAAATATAACATAAACATCAAATCTCTTTCATATTTTCAAATTCGTACTTACAAGTCCAAATTTAAAATCATCTCAAATTAATATTACCTACCGATGGAAATTTCACAAAATTTCAACAATAAAATACAACAAAGGGTATTTGTTTGGACTAATTGAATTAACTGCATTTCATGTTAAAGTTACAAGCGTGTAATTCAGCATTAAATGTCACTTGCTGTTCAAAAATAGCAGAACAACCTATTAAAGTAGGTAATTTAATCAACCTGATCATTCTGCATACTTTTTGGGTAGTACCGTCAGCAAAACAAACACCGCTGTATACATATTTGTATACTGTACCTTGGTAAAGCCTGGCCTCTCTTGGACGCTTCGGATTAGGCCCTATGCGGAGCCCGTCCTTCGGCCTTGGCAGTTAAGATACTCGGGAAAGTTGCGGGAAGCTCGCATTTGTCGGACGCTCCGGGCCTTCGGCCCTACACGGACGTCGGCCTTCAGTCACAGTGACAATTGAAAGTCGCAAGGGCCCGCACACTATTTAATACCAAATAGTACTGAAATAAAAATTTTTGACCGTACATCCTTTGTTCACGTTCTTCGCTGACCCGTATTCATTCGTTCAAAGCAAGTACGACGGAAAAAGTAAAAAAGCACGAAATGGTAAAAGCAAACCGGAAATATTTTTAAAATCCTTCGCCCCTTGGGGAATAAAAGTACAAACACGGCCGGTCTTTTGACGGATATGTTTGTTTGGAAAACATTGCCCATGGAAGAGCATAATTTAGGAAAACCCATTTCTCCACACCAGCTCGTAAAGGCTTTCTTTATTTGTCAAAAATGTCTGGGGGAATTGACTTTAAGTAACTAATGATTTCAAATGATAAACTAATAGCATTCATTTGGGTTTGGAGTTTTAAGGTTCCGTACAAAAAACGGGACCCTATGAATAAGACTCCACTGTCCGTCTGTCTGCCACCAGCCTGTATCTCATGAACCATGCTTCATGATTCTAGCTACACTGACAGAAAATTTCAAAGATGTATATTTCTTTTGCCGCTATAACAACAAATACTAAAAAGTATGGAACCCTCGGTGGGCCAGTCCGACTCGCACTTGTCCGGTTTTTTAATATTTTACGGTTAATATCTTCCTCGTGATGGTGTAGTGAAAAATTTTGAGTTTCACTGGGTAGCAAAAGGTTATTTTGGTTAAAGTTAAAACGAAATTAGTCATGAAAATTCAAGAAACATGTAGGTATGTATCTTTTGATGCTAGTTTTCGTTGTTTGTAATATGAGTACAAATAGTAGGAGATCCCACATATGGTCGACCTTCACCAATCTGTCTGACGGATGAAACTATGAAAATATGAAAGAAAATATGTTCCAGAACATAAATAAATAGGGTTGCCTAAAGAAATATGGTCAAGGCTATTTTTAATACATTTTTGAAAAAAAAAATTTTTCGGCAAATTTCACCGATTTGTCTGACGAACGAAATAAGTTTCAATGGAAAGTATACAACTTGTATAACATAAATCAACTAGGTTGCCTATCTTTTTCCGGTCACTATTATGTGGTTGCCGTGTTAAAGAGGCGATTTTATATCGATAATTGCACTCATCTGTCTGACGCTTGAATTATATATCAAAATGAAGATAATTTTATTGCAAATACAATGGTATATTAGGGTTGCTTGCGAAAATCCGGTCACAAATAAGGGTTGCCAGGCTTTTAATTAAAATAAGAAGGGAAGACTTTTAGCGATAACTCATAAACGGCTTAAATGTTCAAGTTTGTTTTAATTTTATTTGATTATGTTTTTTAAGCACTATTTTCATGATTTTTTCCATATATTTTGGACAAATGGTTCAAAAGTTAGAAGGAAAAATCTTTTTTTTCTTTCTAAACGATTAATTCCGAAATGATTCACTTTATCAACAAATATTGTTTAAAGACCCCTATTTATTTTGAAAGGCCTATCCAACGACACCCCACATTATAAGGTTGAAACGATAAAAAAATTGTCACACATTTTGTTTCTTTCAAAGCGATTATTTCCCAAAATATTCACTTTATCAAAGAATATTCTTCTAAAACCCCTATTCATTTTGAAAGACCTTTCCAACAACATCCAACACCATAGGGTTGACACGAAAAAAAATCCTCACGTACATTTTGTTTCTTTCGAGGCGATTATTTCCTAAAATATTCACTTTATCAAAAAATGTTTTTTGAAGGTCGACCTTTATATGTGGGATCTCCTACAAAAGAAATATGAGCGAGTAGAAGTTTTACAAAAGCATGATTTGTATTTATATGGCAAAAAGGATTTTAGATTTTTTTCTATTTCCCTTGAATTTATTCTTTCGTTACATTTGTATTTGTTTTATAGTATGAATTCAATGTACATGTTTAGACCGTAAAATGCGTTCTGAGAACTCGATATCATTTTCCTGTAACAACGTCCAACTCGAAATAAAATTGTAAATAATATTTTTAATAAATGCCGCCAAGTAAGCAATAAATCTGTTTAAGTCCGTAATAATTCTATTTCTTTATTACGATTTAAGGAAAACGAGGAAAAGGGGATGAAAAGACATAAATAAGTGCATGGCCGGAATACAAATGTACGGAAAAGTATTGTAGAGTAGTATCAAAAGGGTGCAAAACTCACAAACGTTACAATAAATAGTAAGAATGCGAAATTTGCAGAATCCCTGTGTAAATTTCATTCAATAGCGTGTCGAGCGTTCGCGTTTGCAATATGTCTATTTTGGTATGGGATTTTAAACAGCGTGCCAAGCGGGACGTTCTGGAAACTCAAAATCCGATACAAAATGACACTTAACGCAAACGCTTACGTCATGTCAAGCATTCGAATGAAATTTACACTAGGAGTACAGATAGATTTTGCTTATTATACAGTGGCCCAAAACGATCATCTTACACCTTTTTCCACTCCTTCATTCATTTAATTTTCTTCACTCTTTTTCATTAATTTCCTGCTTCTGTACCTTAAGAAAAAAACGTACTCCTATCTTAAAGGCCGGCAACGCAGTTGTGTTCCCGGTGTCCATGGGTGAACTTAATTGCTTACCATCAGGTGATTCGTATGAAAAAAAGTCGTTTGCCTCTCAAAAGACTTTTTTTTCATACGTAGGTGGCGCATTAAAAGCCCCTTGCATTTAATTCTTCACACCACGAGACTAAAGCATTGTTAACTCAGCAAACAAAGATCCACCGTTGAATCGTTGACAATGTCCAAGCTTCGACAAACTCTAACATAGTCGAACAAAGTCGGCTGAACAAAGTAAACTGAACGTACGCTTACAATGGCGTACCAACATTTATTAACAAGCTGGTTTGAAGTGCAAGTTGCTGGCTGAAGAGGTTTTAAAATGGGAATTATTAGGGTCTTCACAAAGTGAAGCTATGAGCCGCGCAAAGCAACTCGATGGAGGCAGTGAATTTATGCATATTATGTTTTCCTCGAGCGATGCAAACATTCGTAATCCGAGCTGCTTCGCCGCGGCAATTTCCTCGCAAGGAGTTCCATAGGCTAGACGGCATACCTACCTACCAACATATCAACCACGGACGTCCACTGCTGAACATAGGCTTTATCCACAGACCGCCTCCGGGAGCGATCTCTGGCACACTGCAGCAACCGACTCCCAGTGACGCGTAGTTCATCCGTCTATCTAGTTTGCCCTCATCCATTCGCGGCGGCCGTGGACTTTTTTGCCCCAACGGCTATCGACCAGTGTTGGCCGAAAGTTAATGCAAATTGAAAATGCTGGCCATTAACCATTATAAATTGAATCGTAAACTGTAATCGTCCGTTACGGTTTAAGGTTCAATTTATAAAGGTTAATGGCCAACATTTTCAATTCGCATTAACTTTCGGCCAACACTGCTATCGACTTTCCAGGCTATGTGGCTGCCTATATTGCCACTTCAGCTACAATCCTGCGGACTATCGGCCCGATTCGAACTTTAAGATACTTACGTCAAACATTACGTCTAGATACGATATGGATTAGATATGTCAGTGTCAAAAGTGACGTGTGTTCACACCAAAACGTCACTTTTGACACTGACATATCTCATCCATATATCGTCTCTAGCCGTAATGTGTGACGTAAGTATCTTAAAGTTCGAATCGGGCTATACCTATTCGGGATATGAATTAGAGATTCGCTAGATATGAAATAGTAAAGATATCGCCGTATGTCGGTTGCTTTGTTATCATAGGTCTGTTCGCTTCTAAATTAAGGCAGCGGCTATGTCGCGAACACGCCGGAACACATCCGGCGCCGGCGCGAGAACAAAACGATCATCTAGCCTTTGTAGTACACACACACACACACACACACACACACACACTTTACATATGTATGTGCTGCATATTGTTGGACTTGCCATATTTAAGTGGCAACACGCCTTATAGAAGCATTATTTAATATTCTTTAAAGCCAAGCAAAACACAATAATCATTCACCCTTTGAGTAACACACACACAATACCTACTTGTGCTGCACATTCTTGTCAAAGCTGCCAGACGTGCGAATTGGACGCAGTGTGCCATGACCCTTAGAAGTAATATTTAATTTGCATGAAAAATAGGAAGTCTAATAAAGACTTTATAATAGGTATTTTCACCACACCAGCTCGGAAAGGCTTAATTAGAGGCTCCAGTGCCCGACACAGCTCCAATAATCGACATTTTCAATCATAATGTCATAGCAACTATGAATATTGACAGGAAGGTGTCGAATATTGGGTCTTAACATGTCGATTATTGGTGTGTTTACGCTACTTTGCACTTCAAAAACTGATAGCAAAGTTGCATTTTATTCACATGTGAGGCAAAGTAATCAAATGAAAATTTTGACTTGTTTTCTTATGTTTCTGTAGAAATTACTTTTATGTTCTGGTAGAATTGACTTTGAAAAGATGATTTTGGACGATAAATATTTAATAACATCATCTGGATTTGATTTGGTTTGATTTTGCTTGTTATTTTACATTTTATATTTGCTTCGGGTTGGTGTGGTGAAAATTTTTGTGTTTCACTCGGGGGCAGATTTTGTTTAACCACGAGGCACGAGCACGAGGCTTTGAAACCCTCGCAACGCTCATGATTCCATATTTCGAAACACTCGCTACGCTCGTGGTTCAATTTTGGAATCTTTCGCTTGCTCGGGTATCAATATTAGTACGAGCGGTTAAACAACAACTTTGCCCCCTTGTAAAACATTTATAACTATTAAAAGTAGTTAAATAAAGGTTTTATGGTTTACACACATATGGGTTAAAGTGTTATTCTATAGAACTTGCTAACTATGTAAATAAACCGCCATATTGAAACTATTACTGAATGATGATTTCAGTGCGGCGGTTTGTTTACATAGTTAGCAAGTTCCATAGAATGACACTTTACATAATATATGTTTTCATGTTACAGGAGACACTCGGTATATGATGTAAGTACTACACAGTGCAGTTTTTCTAGTTCAACTCTAACATTTTAGACCAATTTATAAATCACCCGCACACAACCTTACTTCATGTTCGCTATCTCTCGCCAATACATGTTTGATAAATGTTTTATTTTACACAACCGTACAGCAGCTATAAGTCATGCTAGATAAAATTCAAACGGTAGAATGCACATTCGCTAAAGCAAATCTGGAGTACCTAAAGTAGGCAAATTTCACGGTATTTTGGTGGTGTATTTTTTGTCTCGTTCATAACGCAAGGAGTATTTTAAAGAATAATCTATTGATTACACCTAAATAATCTATAATCACTAAACTACAAATATTTCCATCCACATGTGAAAAGCACTGAAAAGAGGTAATTTTGCATGAAAATTTCTTAAAACTGTCCCATTTTTATCGCTCTTCAGTGTACTCGTATGTTAAGCATGCATGCACTCTAGAATATTGCAGTGGATTCTTTCGTGCTGAGCTCACCCATTTATCATGCGATTTTCAATAAAACTTACGTTGGCTTGGTTTGATGAAGTGTGATAGTGTAGGTATCTACTCGTAGTCTTGTTCATTTTTAACCCCCGACCAGTTAAGTAGGGAGACACTCCCGACTTCGGGCAAACTCGGCTCCGTTCGGCTCAGCATTGCTCCGAGCAACTATTAGGGTTGACACAACTTGACGTCCTTTGTGTGCACGACCACACGTGTGTGCATGATTCGACCATGAACCGCTGTCAAACTTCGGTTTTGTAGAAAGTGTCCTTTCTGTACTATGTATTACTTAATCTGTGCCCGACGCAAAAAGAGGGTTGTTATATGTTTTGACGTCAATATCTGTCTATCACTGCATGGCATCGTAGCTATCTAACGGATGGATCGATTTTGATGTGGTTTTTTTACATGTGAAAGCGAGTTTCTTTGCAAATTGTCTTACATTAATTTAGAGCGGAAAGTTATATTTTTTTTAAATTTAATAGTTATTATTATCACACTGCAATATGACACTTTGACTCTTCGAGTAAAATATGGCCCACAAAATGGTCTCGCCGGAAGATCAGCGCTGACTTTCGGGTCAGTATTATGCTGAGGCGAGCCCATTTTCGTGGTAAACTTTAACGCTTACCAATTCTATTAATATCTGTAGTTTTTAGTTATACTTTTGTATGTAATCTTAGCTTTAAGTTTACCACGAATAAAATGCTTGATTCTGATTCTGAATATCGCTCATATGTTTGATGGTCTTTTTAGGGTTCCGTACCCAAAGGGTAAAACGGGACCCTATTACTAAGACTTCGCTGTCCGTCCGTCCGTCCGTCCGTCCGTCCGTCCGTCCGTCCGTCCGTCTGTCACCAGGCTGTATCTCACGAACCGTGATAGCTAGACAGTTGAAATTTTCACAGATGATGTATTTCTGTTGCCGCTATAACAACAAATACTAAAAACAGAGTAAAATAAAGATTTAAATGGGGCTCCCATACAACAAA